>NC_142073.1:4215463-4280463 GCF_059756535.1 Pantherophis guttatus | reverse complement strand
CCCTTCCCTTCCCTTCCTTCCTTCCCTTCCTTTCTTTCTTTCTTTCTTTCTTTCTTTCTTTCTTTCTTTCTTCCTTCCTTCCTTCCTTCCTTCCTTTCCTTCCTTCCTTCCTTCCTTCCCTTCCCTTCCTTCCTTCCTTCCTTCCTTCCTTCCTTCCTTTCTTTCTTTCTTTCTTTCTTTCTTTCTTCCTTCCTTCCTTCCTTCCTTTCCCTTCCTTCCTTCCTTCTTTTCCTTCCTTCCTTCCCTTCCCTTCCCTTCCCTTCCCTTCCTTCCTTCCTTCCTTCCTTCCTTCCTTCCTTCCTTCCTTCCTTCCTTCCTCTTTCTTTCTTTCTTTCTTTCTTTCTTTCTTTCTTTCTTTCTTTCTTTCTTTCTTTCTTCCTTCCTTTCCCTTCCTTCCTTCCTTTCCTTTCTTCCTTCCTTTCCTTCCTTCCTTCCTTCCTTTTCTAGCCTATTTCATCAAGCGAACGCATTCACATTCCAGTGCAGGCCCGCCAGCGGGAGAACGAACGAGCGAGGACCCAGCCGGCACGCTCGGTGCCATAAATCAAAAGAGAAATTGCGCTGATGGTGTATTTAGCAAATGAAGAAAGTTGGAGGTGATCTTTGCTAAACAGCTTGGCTGTTGATTGCCAGAGGCCGGCGCAATTGAGCCGGCAAGAGAAGAGGGGGGCGGGAGAGAGAGAGGAAGGGGAGAGAGAGGGGGGGA
The DNA here is from genome assembly GCF_059756535.1 of Pantherophis guttatus. Classification (NCBI taxonomy): domain Eukaryota; kingdom Metazoa; phylum Chordata; class Lepidosauria; order Squamata; family Colubridae; genus Pantherophis; species Pantherophis guttatus. The sequence continues at coordinate 4,279,757 of NC_142073.1, read as the reverse complement.
GGGAAAGAGGGAGGGAGGGAGAGGGGGAGAGAGAGAGGGGGGGAAAGGAGAGAGGGAGGGAAAGAGAGAGGGGGGGCATTTAGCTGCTTGGGTTTGGGTTTGGCCAGCCCAGCTCCAACCAACCCCTTCGGATTTCTTTTACTTTTACTTCTCTCTCCCTTCTTCCGCCCCCCCAACCCGTCCACTCCCCGCCTCTCCCTCCTTCTTTCCTCCACGCCCCCCCCCCACCGAGTCTCTCGCTCCGCCAATATCCCCCCCCCGCGGTAGGCGGAGCTTGGGCGCGTTGCGTCGGAGGCGTCAGAATCCTCAATTCCCAACTTCGCTTCTTGGCAGGACCTTTGGCGGAGCGCGCACAGGGAAAGGGGGGCGACGGGCGAGCGAGCGGGCGGGCGGTCAAGAAGGCAGGCGAGAGAGAACGAGCGATCCGGGAGCCCAAGCGGAGAAAAGCGCCCTTTCCTTGCCCAGCGGAGGAAGAGAGGGAGGGCGGGGGAGCGGGAACCGAGAAGAAGACGCCTGCAAAGAGGAAGAGGAGGAGGAGGAAGAGGAGGAGGAGGAGGAAGAAGAAGAAGGGGGCCCCCCCGAAAGGTGCCGTGCGCCGGAGACTCCAGCCAGAGCTGCTGCGGAGGGGAGGCGGCGAAGAGGGGCTCTCCGCCCGTCGTTGGCAGAGCCGCCCGCCGCGGCAAAGCTCCGACAAGGCGCTCCGGAGAGAGAGAAAGAGAGAGGGAGAGCCAGGATCCGGAACGCCAAAGCCCGAAGCCCGGACCGGCGCTGCGCTTGGCGGAGGCGGCGGCTGCAGCAGCTGCTTGCGCGGCTGGCTGGGGCTGGCTGGCGGAGCTCTGCCAGCAGCTTCCGGCCATGTCGTATCCTCAGGGTTACTTGTACCAGCCGTCCGCGTCCTTGGCCCTCTATTCCTGCCCTGCCTACAGCACCAGCGTGATCTCCGGTCCGCGGACGGATGAACTGGGCAGGTCGTCGTCCGGCTCGGCTTTTTCCCCCTACGCCGGCTCCACCGCCTTCAGCGCTCCTTCGCCCGGCTACAACTCGCACCTCCAGTACGGCGCAGACCCGGCGGCGGCAGCGGCGGCGGCTGCCTTCTCTTCCTACGTGGTAAGCACCGCTCCCCCGACCTTCCTTCCTTCCTTCCTTCCTTCCTTCCTTCCTTCCTTCCTTCCTTCCTTCCTTCCTTCCTTCCTTCCTTCCTTGGTGCTGGCTGGAAGAAGGCAGGAGTGGGCAGGGGGCTTGGGCGAGGAGAGACCCCGAGGTCAGGAGCAGAGGGGAGGCGGGGAAGACGCGGAGAGCTGGGGCTTTGGTCACGGGCTTGCAAAAGCGGCTCTGGCTGAAGGGAACGCGCCGGGAAAGGGAGAAAGGAAGCCAAGAGCAGAGGGAAAGCTAGTCGGCCGCCTGGAGGCTCCGGGGCCCTTCCTTAAGAAGTCTCGGGCCCACCGGCTTCTCTTACCCGAAGACAGGTTGCGTCCGATCCTGCTTCGGCTGCAATCGGGGCAACTCTGCCCTTACGGGAGATCCTAAGGGAGAATTGCTGCCTGCTACCCCCTCCGGCAAAAGCCCAAGCAGTTCTGGGCTGCAGCAGCCTGTTTACTCGGGATTCAGTAAAGTGTACGAGGGGAACTCGTAGGCGAAACGGGTTTTCCGGGTATGAGAAACCCAGCGTCCTGCTCTTTCGGATTGAGATCTAAATAGTGAAGGGGAGACGAAGAGGGGTTCATTTGGGGCAATTCGGAGACGGCAAAGAGAGAAGGAGAGAAAGAAAAGAAAGAGAGAGAAAGAGAGAAAGAGAGAGACAGAGAAAGGGGGGTGAAAAAAGAGAGAGGAGAGAAACAGAGAGGAGAGAAAGAGAGAGAAAGAGAAAGAAAAGAGAAAGAGAAAGAAAGAGAAAGAGAAAAAGGAGAGATAGAGAGAAAAGAGAGACAGAGAGAAAGAGAAGAAAGAGAAGAAAGAAAGAGAAAGAAAGAAGAAAGAAAGAAAGAAAGAAAGAAAGAAAGAAAGAAAGAAAGAAAGAAAGAAAGAAAGAAAGAAAGAAAGAAAGAAAGAAAGAATTGAGAACGCCGCCTGGTTAGCTTTTCAGAGATTCCCCATGCCATCACTTTATTTTTGTCCATGTCCAGGAACACTGTGCTCCCACCACCCGCCCCCATCCCCCCCTGACCTCCTTTGAATTCAAGTCAGGTCAATCAGTTTAGACGCCCATCAAGTTTGGCTGCCGAAGAAGGGGACGGGGGAGAGGGGGGATGGGGGGGGCCGAGAGAGTGAAACCGGTCAGATTTCGCCCCTTGCTCTTTTTCCGCCGCGGCTGGTTGAATCCAAGGACCCAGTCGCTTAAAGAAACCCACCGCCGCCGTCCTCGGGAAGATCGGTTTAAAAAGAAGAGATTTCCCAAGGGAGCTGCTGCACCGGATTACGGTCCCTAAACGAACCCTACCCGGAAATCTTTAGGGGAGAAACCCAGAGAAATAAAGCCAAATCACCCCGCGTTTCTTTTTCGCCCTGCGGATACGCCTCGGGCGCTGCCTGCCTTCCCAGGGCTCCAGCAAAACAACCCCGATCCATTTTTAAGGCAACCGCCTTAGGCCTCGCTGGGGAGGGGGGGGGGTGCGGGGGGAGAAAATACCCCGAGACTCAACTCCTATTTGAATCCGGTTTCAAACCAGATGGAGCCGAGACGGCCTCTTTCCTCGTCCCGTTTCTTCTAGGGTTGGTTTTCTGTTCCTTTTTCTCTCTCTCTCTCTCTCCCCTTTCCTCCTACGAGCTCTCCATTGGGGAAGGGGGGGAAGGTTTAAAAAAAAATGAAAATAAAACCGGGACGGGGAAGAGTTTGGGCAAAAAGGTTGCCTTTAATTAAAGGGGGCAGAGGAGGCGGGGTGTATAATTTGTTGCTGTTTACAGGCGGATAATCCGGCGTAGAGGCAAGCCGGGGTGGGGGAGCGGGGGTGGGGAGGGGGCTGTAGGAAAAGTAGCGGTGGAAAAAACGCTGGAGTGGCGGCCGGTATGTTTTTCTGCCCGCGTTCAGACGTTCGGCCGGACCCGCGTGATGTATAGTCCGGTTTATTCGTTATTATTTAAGGTGGGGGTCGTTATGAGAGTTATTATTATGTGAGTGGCGGGTGGGGGGTTAGGGAGGGGCAGGAGAAAAGCTCTCTTCGTTGTAAATATTGTACCATCCACAGCGGTGGCGTTTCCAGCCGGCGTGGACTTTTTTTTTTTCCCCGCGGGCCTCCTTCTCACTCGGGCCTGCTTCGCCTCTCCTCTCCTCCCCTTCTCCTTCTCGTCTCTCTCTGCAGGGCTCGCCCTACGACCACACGCCCGGCATGGCGGGTTCCTTGGGGTACCATCCTTACGCCGCCCCCCTGGGCTCCTACCCTTACGGGGACCCGGCTTACCGCAAGAACGCCACGCGGGACGCCACGGCCACGCTGAAGGCCTGGCTGAACGAGCACCGCAAGAACCCCTACCCGACCAAGGGCGAGAAGATCATGCTGGCCATCATCACCAAGATGACCCTCACTCAGGTCTCCACCTGGTTCGCCAACGCCCGGCGACGCCTCAAGAAGGAGAACAAGATGACCTGGACGCCGCGGAACCGCAGCGAGGACGAGGAAGAAGAAGAGAACATCGACCTGGAGAAGAACGACGACGAGGAACCGGCCAAACTCGAGGAGAAGGGCGACCCCGAGACGGGTCAGCTCGGTAAGAGCCGCCGCCCCCTCCTCCTGTCCTGCCCCGAGCGCAGCTGGCTTAGTTGTGGGGCTTCTTGGAGGCCTTGAAAAGGCTCTTAGATGGGGAGAAGGGTGGCTGGAGAAGAGGCGTGGGGTGGTCGGTGTCCCCACTTTCAGGACGGGGTCCTCTGGGGGAAGGGGTGGGGAGGGGGAGAAGTGCTAGGCCTCCAGCAGCTTTGAAGGTGTAAGAAAAAGGAAGGGGCCTGTCCGGGAACGGTGCTCAGCAGAAAGAGGCCGGCGGGGGTTGGGGGTGGGGGGAGAGAGAGAAAGCCCGACTGTCTGTATTCTCACGATTAGCTTGAAGCAGGTCGGTGAATGTCTTACGGACCTCATTCACACATGGGGAAACTTGGGGTTGTGGAGAAGGAGAGAGAGAGAGAGAAAGAAAGAAAGAGAAAGAAAGAGAAAGAAAGAGAAAGAGAAAGAAAAAAGAAAGAAGGTGAAAGAAAGAGCAAAAGGAAGGAAGGAAGGAAGGAAAGAAAGAACGAAAGAAAGAAAGAAAGAAAGAGAAAGAAAGAAAGAAAGAAAGAAAGAAAGAGAAAGAAAGAAAGAAAGAAAGAGAAAGAAAGAAAGAAAGAGAAAAATAGAAAGAAAGAAATGCTCTTTTTCCTCGGGGGTTAGACGGCTTAGTCAACTCGGCCCATCTGCTGGGTGGGGAAGCACAGACAGAGAAAATGATTTGGGGTGTCAGGTTCCCGGTGATGTCGAGGCCAGCGCTGAGCCCACAGAAGTCTGACAGTGCCCCCCCCCCGGGGCCTTCTCCGGCTTTTCTCCGCAGGCCCCGCAGACCCCAAAGGCGTCGGAGGGGGCAAAGAAACCGACGGCGCCTCCAGCGACTCGGATTGTAAGGAAAGCCCCGAGCAGACGCTTCGGAAAGAAGCCGCCGTCCGCGCCTCGCCGCCTTTGGTGCACTGCGGATCCGCCGGCCGCCTGCTACTCCAAGCTCACCAGCACCATCACCACCACCAGCAGCAGCAGCTCTTGCATCCCGGGGCCGGCGGCGAGGACCCCCCGGCGCCGCCGCCCCCTCCCTCCCAATACAGACCCCCTTCGACGGACCTGCACCCCAGCCTGCCTTCCAGCCACGGCACGTCGGTCATCCACACGCCCCAAGCGCCTCCGCAGGCGGCCGGCCCGGGGGCTCTTTCCAAGCCCAAGCTCTGGTCCCTGGCGGAGATCGCCACCTCCGCGGACAAGGCCAAGGAAGGGGGCAGCGGCGAGACGCCCCCGCAAACTCCTTCGGGTTTAAGCGGGCCGGCGGCGCAATCCCCGACGGCGCGCTCGCCTTCCGCCGCCCCTTGCCCCTTCCCCAACGGCGCCGCCTCGGTGCTCCCGAGACCCCTCTATTACGCCACCAGCCCTTTTTACCCCGGCTACACGAACTACGCTTCCTTCGGACACCTTCACGGCAACGCGGCCCAGGCTGGCGCCCCCAGCCCCCATTTTAACGGATTAAACCAGACCCTTTTGAACAGAGCGGAGAGCCTGGCCAAAGACGCGAAGGTGCTCCGAAGTCACAGCCACTACGACTTTAGCAAAGAGGCGCCCTACGAACTCAAGAAAGGTATGTCGCACATTTAAAATCCCCAACTTAAAAGCTGAGCTCCAAAACGGGACTTTGTGGATTTGGGCCCGCCTTTTATTCGGGGGAAGAGAAAGTTATGGGCTCCCCACCTTCCTCCGCCGCTCTTACAGTGATTTTCTGCTTTTTTTTTTTTTTTTTACTTCTTTCTTTTTTCATCGTGAGCGATTTTTCCACATTTCTTTCCCATCAGGGCCGTCTTGATCGGGTTTTTTTTTCCCTCTCCCACCCGCTGCCAAAAAGGGGGGAGGAAGGGTGGAAGAGAGAAAGAAAGAAAGAAAGAAAGAAAGAAAGAAAGAAAGAAAGAAAGAAAGAAAGAAAGAAAGAAAGAAAGAAAGAGACAGGGAGTGAGAGAGAGAGAGAAAGAAAGGAAGAAAAAGAAAGAAAGAAAGAAAGAAAGAAAGAAAGAAAGAAAGAAAGAAAGAAAGAAAGAAAGAAAGAGGGAGAGAGAGAGAGAGAGAGGGAGAGAGAGAGAGTGGCCGGTTCCCAAATCAGCTTTATAATTTATTTGAAAACTGCAGCTTTTAGAAGTCTTAAGCAGAACTGCAAGACGTGGTGGGTTTGTGGCGAATCTCTCTCGCACGCAGGGGAGGAGGGGGGGGTAAAAAGACAGAGGCGATTTGTATGAAATCTTATTCTGTATATTTAATGTAGCTTTTTTTTTGTATTTAAATTGGTTATACGGTATCTTTGAAGTAAATTATGAAATCCAACCACTTGTACAGTCCTAATGTCGCTTTTTGGTTCTCTCTGCATAGATATCTCTAAATATAGATATATGCACCTACACACGCGCGCGTTTGTGTCTTCTCCCAAATTGTTTATGTAGGTGCGTGTGTGCGCGTGGATGCGTGTCTGGGTGTCTATCTGCTTACTGAGCTATTAGCAGCATAATATTATTATCTGAAATCAACAACTTTCCATGCGGAAGCTAGTCAACCTGTGCTATTCGGTGTCCTCACAGACGGCCTCAGTCCAGCGTGAAATCAAACCATAGATTTATTTTTATATGCATTAAAATGAAAAAAAAAAACACATTTTGAAAATGAAAGAAATACCGATCATTTTTTGGGGGGGAGGGGAGTGGCAATTCGAATGCAACAAACAAAGAAAAAAAGGGGGGAACAAAGGAAATATTCTAATGAATTTCCCCCCACCTCCTTTAGGTTGAGAAGGCGAGAAATTATCATTATTGCCAGGGGCCGGAAAAAATGGCTTTGGGGTGGGGGTGGGGGTGGGGGTGGGGGGTGTTTCTAGTATCGGATTTGGGGGAAGTTGATCTAGGAATGGATTGGGGGGGGAAGGGGCAGACGGTTATGAGAAATATTTCACCTGGGTGGATTTTACACAGCCCAAGAAACTCTTCGAATGTTGCTGATTTCAACTAGAAATTGTAGCCCCAAAGCCATATCCTCGGAAAACGGCCGGGGATGCGGGGGGGGGGGAGTGGGGGGGGGCTATCGTTTGGTCGTGTGAACGCGCGTGGCCCAGCCTCACTCCACAGATTTCCACTTCTTGATAGATTGTGCGGCGGGGGTGGGGGTGGGGTGAGAGATCGGTTCTTGGGAAAGGGACGCGACGCATGGAGGGGGTGGGGGGTGGCGACGCCGGCCCCTGCTTGCCTAGGTTTTGGGGGATCGTTGGGGGTCTCGGGTGGTGGGAGAAACAATGCCAAAGGAAGGCTAAAAATGGAAGAAGCCGCGGCTTTTTCACGCCTCGCGATCCTTTAGGCGGGTTCTTTAGGAGTCGCTCTTCCCCAAAAAAAGTCTTTAATTTAATTCTTCATGGTTTTTTTAAGCAAAGCTTTTTTTTCTTTTTTTGCCGGGGAAATTCGCGAAGGAGGTTCGATTTTACAGCCGATTTGTTTGTTTGTTTTTTTCCTTTAGCGGTTCTGTTGCTCTAAAAATACCCGGGAGAGCCGCCGGGTTCTGTGAATCCGTGCCCGCCTGGCCTGGCGCTTCCTTCCTTTCCTTGCTCGCTGCCTTAGCTCTCTCGAAGCCGCCTTCTCTCTCTCTCGCTCGCTCCCACCCTGCCCCTCTCCCCCTTCTCACTTTCTCTCTCTTCTCTTTCTCTTCTCTTTCTCTTCCTCTCTCCATCTCTTCCTCTCTCTCTCCCTCTCCCCCCTCTCTCCTTCTCTCTCTTCTCTCTCTCTTCTCTTTCTCTTCTCTTTCTCTTCCTCTCTCCATCTCTTCCTCTCTCTCTCCCTCTCTGTCTGTCTATCTGTCTCTCTCTGTCTCTCTCTTCTCTTTCTCTTCTCTTTCTCTTCCTCTCTCCATCTCTTCCTCTCTCTCTCCCTCTCCCCCCTCTCTCCTTCTCTCTCTTCTCTCTCTCTTCTCTTTCTCTTCTCTTTCTCTTCCTCTCTCCATCTCTTCCTCTCTCTCTCTCTCCCTCTCTGTCTGTCTATCTGTCTCTCTCTGTCTCTCTCTTCTCTTTCTCTTCTCTTTCTCTTCCTCTCTCCATCTCTTCCTCTCTCTCTCTCCCTCTCCCCCCTCTCTCCTTCTCTCTCTTCTCTCTCTCTTCTCTTTCTCTTCTCTTTCTCTTCCTCTCTCCATCTCTTCCTCTCTCTCTCCCTCTCTGTCTGCCTATCTGTCTCTCTCTCTCTCTCTCTCTCCCACCCTGCCCCTCTCCCCCCTCTCTCCTTCTCTCTCTTCTCTCTCTCTTCTCTTTCTCTTCCTCTCTTCCTCTCTCCATCTCTTCCTCTCTCTCTCCCTCTCTGTCTGTCTATCTGTCTCTCTCTCTCTGTCTCTGGGCCCGGCTAAAGTTTGCAAAGTCAGGGAGGCTGAAATGATTTCGCCCCCCCCCCCTTGGTTCCATCCTGCCAAAGGCGCGGACGAGGACTTCTGGGAGGGGGGGGTGGCGCAGATGAGTGCGGGCAAATGGAGGGTGAGCAGGGGTCGCCTTGGACCGCTTCCCAAATTCACAGGTAGGTGTCACACTTGTGCCGAATTTCAAACGGAGCCCTTCCGACTGGTGCAAAAGGAGACAGACCCCAGGTTCCACCACCGAACCTCCGCCGCCCCCCCCCACGCGCCCCCCGAATTAATGAAACTGAAAAGAAGCGCCTTTGCCATTCAGTTCTCTCCAAGGGCAGGTTGAGACTGGAAAGGAGAGGAGATGGGAAAGATAAATCTCCGATTTATTTAATCGTTTTGAACGGAGGAAAGATTAACCCCTTGGGTTCTTGATTTAGCCTCTCTCACGCACACGTACACGCACCCCGTGCAAGATCATCTGAGGCCCCCAATTTCCTTTCGGCTCTTCGATTTATTTTATTTTATTTTATTTTTTTGCGAGGGGCACACAGCTCGGAACCTCAAGTTTTCGTGCGCCCCCTCCCCAAAACCCACTTGAGGGCAATCCCCAGGCCTTCCTTCTCCCACGCTTTGTCTATTTATTTCATCGAAAGGAGGAAAAGAGGAAGCGCAGGCCTGGAAGACTGTCTTTAACAATATTTAATATTTAATTTAGAACCGGCCAAAAATGAAGTCCGAGTTGTTTTATGGCCTGGTTTGACCCCTCTACTTGTTGGTTTGCCTCCCTCCCTCTCCGCCTCCCCCGCAGGCCATTTAAATAGAAAACGTTCCCTGGAGACCACAAACTCCTGCTCCTTCGTAGTTTAGGAGGAAGGGTGAAAATCAGTCACTCTTTTCCTGGAAACAAGAAAGAAAGTGGAAAAGAGAGAAAGAGGGGGGAGGGGGAAAGAGAGAAAGAGAGAAAGAGGGAAAGAGGCAAAGAGAGAGAGAGAGAGGAGGGGGGAGAGAGAAAGATAGATTAATTGGCAGCCTTTTTATTTTATTTTTGGATTGAAAGGAGGGGAGGGAAACTGATGGAAAACTAATAGAATAAAGAGAATAAAACCAATAAAGAGAGAAAGAGAAAGAAAGAAAGAGGGAAAGAGAGAGAGAAAGTAAGAAAGAAAAAGAAAGAAAGAAAGAAAGAAAGAAAGAAAGAAAGAAAGAAAGAAAGAAAGAAAGAAAGAAAGAAAGCATCCTCCTTCCAGAAGATGAGGCGACCTTAAGGGGGCCGGCTGGGACCCCAAAGAAACAGAAGGAAGAGCAACCGTGGTCCCTGCAAATAGATCCCAGTAGAGGCGGATCCCAGCATAGGTTAATTCTACTGGGATCCAGTCTTAAGAACTAGATCTGTGCAGAGAGACCCCGCTTTACTGGAGTAAACTGGGTTGAACGCCTGGCGGCTGAGTCTAAAATTTGTCTTGGATTCCACACCCTCGGTCTGCAAAATAGTCCCAACATTGCGCGGTTCGCTCTAAAATATTCCTAGGTTAAGTTACCACGATTCCGTGTGTGGGGGGTGTGGGTGTGGGGGTGTAAGCGTGCGCGTGTAAAACAATTCCCGTTCCTTTGGAATAGAGGAGGATAGGATCGCCGGTCTGATTTGCGCCTTCAGTCCTTCGTCTCCGTCTCTCTGCTTTAGGATCCGCAGTGGATTTCCGCACCCCGGGAAAAGTGACGCGGGAAGCAACGCAGCTGCTGTGCAAAGGAGGGTTACTTGGGCGGATGTTGGTTTCTAGCAACTTCAGCCGCCCCTTTCGTTGCTCTGGGGTGTATCTGGGGACCACGGAGGTAGCTGGCACTTTGAGATGTTCCGCGTGTTGACTTGGCGTTTGCATGCTCCGCGGTTGCTTCACACGGTCCCCTCGACTCGCCTAATGAGCTGTTAATTAGCTGAGCCTTCAGCTATTCAACTGTTAAGTGTCCCTTACAACCCACCCGCGCTCTTTCCCTAACTCTCAGGATGGCTGTGAAGCCATTTTTCACAAGCACAATGCCGAGTCGGGTTCCCACGACGCAACGACTTGTAATCCTCCCAACTCAACCTGAAGCGTCGTGAGGCCGAAGCGCTGAAGGATACTTTCGGGCCCTCCTCCTCCTCCTCCTCCTCCTCCTCCTCCTCCTCCTCCTCCTCCTCCTCCTCCTCCTCCTCCTCCTCGACTCAACCAGGATTCAGTGAACCCCGAGTTAAAGCATCGTGGAAACCAGCATGGCCATTGCAGAGCTAACTATTTCTGCCCACTGCCAGCAGTTCGATCCTGACCTGCTCGAGGTTGACTCAACCTTCCAGCCATCCTTCGTTAAAACGAGGACCCAGATGGTTGGGGGTGGGGGTTGGGCAATGTGCTAACTCTGGAAACCGCTTAGACAGCGGGTGTAAAAGCACCATAAAGCGGTGTATAAGTCTAAGCGCTATTGCTTCTTTCAGCCTGCAAACCGACTTTAAAGAAATGTTTGGCTTGTTGGAGGCACAGAGGACCGGAGTTACCCGAGACTATTCTGATCTGTTTATTAAAAATGTATATATAGAAAGAATGACCCGCAAAGCAATGGCCAGATCGGTTGTCTGAAGTGTGAGAAAAGACGCGGGGGAGGGGGGAGGGGAGGGGGAAAGAGGGAGAGGGTGTGAGCCAGTAGCCAAAGAAAACATACAGACCTTGAGAATTCGGTTTGGTCCCAAGCGAATCGCATGGATTTGCTTTCCTTCCTTTAAGGGAGGGAAACGTTGCGTTTCTCCGAGGGGACGAGAGGAGATGACCCGCGTCCAGTTGCAATTCAGACGGACACCTTTAAAACTCGAAGTCAAGATTTTCAACAACAACAACAAAAAAAAAACAGTGGTATCGTTAGGCGTTTGAATGCGAAGGATGTGGCAAAAGAAAGCACGCTTAACTTCGCGGTTGCTTGTCCTAGTTAGGATAGCGACTGGGGCTAAGGGAACGGGTGTACGTGGGTACCCTTTCTTTCCAAACTCGGGATACTACTCGGGAAGGGAATGGTACCAAGGAAAGCCGAGGAAGCTTGTCCATAGAATAAGCTCTAGAGCAGGGGTCAGCAACCTGTGGCTCTGGAGCCGCATGTGGCTCTTTCACCCCTCTGCTGCGGCTCCCTCACTCAATATATGCCGTCACAACTGCCAATGTGCAACACCAGTCAGCACGCAATTTATTGAGCTTTTCAACCCCCGGTAGGCCAACTATGGATAAATCCAAGAAAAGTAAAGTTTCAGAATAAAAAGTTTAATTCAACTACATATGCTAGTTTTGTAGCCGCTCAAGAAATAGTCAGGCACGGGAAGGGTTTTGTGGCTCCCGGGGTTTTCTTTTCTGTGGGAAACGGGTCCAAATGGCTCTTTGAGGGTTTAAGGTCGCAGACCCCTGCTCTAGATTAAATGGCTCTCGTTAGCCGTCTGAGTTTAATGCTGGCTTTCATTTGTATCACGCCTGCATTATTATTATTATTATTATTATTATTATTATTATTATTATTATTATTATTATTATTATTATTATTATTATTATTATTATTATTATTATTATTATTATTATTATTATTGCAAACAGTTCAAGGGTTGCCTGTATCCAACACACCTCCCTCCTCCTATTTTCCCCTGCAACAACCACCCTTGTGGGATAAAGTTGGGCTGAGAGAGAGTGACTGGCCCCAAATCACCCCCCCCCCCGCTGGCTTTCATGGCTAAAGCGGGACTTGAACCCAAAACTCTCCCGCTTTCTAGCCCGGCGGCCTTAACTACTAACTAGACCAAACTGTCTCTTAAAGTGCATCTTCCTATGGAAATAAACCCACTTCCGTTCTGTTTGTTTTTCACCTCTACTGCTTTGTCTACTTAAAAGCTTAACTAGAATTGTTGCAAAGGATTTGGTGTCCCCGTCTTCCTTTATTTATTATCTCCTCCTCTTATGGACTTCCTCGCCCAGTTGAAACTTAATGAGCACGGTACCTACACCTTAACGGCGTCTGAAGTGCTTTCTGGCGATGATTGATCTTTCGGGGATGGGTTTTGTAGTAGGTAGACACACAGGGACACCTCATCCTGCCGGGTGCGTTTTCTCCTCTGATCTGAAAGCGCCCGAAATCTTAACAAAATTCGGAACTGCGACGTAGAAGGAAGGTTTTCTGTAGAGTTTCGTTTTCCTGCTGAAATGCTTTTGAGCGCCTCGGTTTCCCAAAAAGCAATCTTCAGAAAGGTGGTTGATTTTTATTTTTATTTTTTTATTTTTTTTACGCATAACCACCAGGGTGGTTAAGTTTTATCCGGCTGAAATACCGAGCGCCATTGTCACAAAGCGAGGCGGACTCTTTAAGGGGCTGGAAACTTGAATGCTCGAAGGCAAGGGGGCCCGAGTAAGAAACGTCCTTTCCATCGTAGCGCGCTATAAAATCAGACGGCGTGGAGTTTTGGATCGCCAAGCAGAATCGTTTTTAAAAGGCTCGCATGTGTGAGATTGTTTTTTTAAAAAAAATCGGACGTGCGGTGGAGGGGTGAGACTGGAAGTTCGGGGCTTTATCAGCGGACCGAAGAGTGGCGAATTTAATATTAGGAAAGGGTCTTGTTAACTGGGAAGATGATTCCCACCCGACGTGTCGACCTAAAGAGGGGTTAAGAAGTCGGCGTTGGCTTGACAGACGTGCTTGGTCTACCTTCTGATCTACGGGAAAATAAATAGGAGCCCTGGTAGCGCAGCAGACTAAAGCACTGTTAAATAACACCAGCTGCCTGCAATTTACTGCTGGTTCGAATCTCGCCAAGGCTCAAGGTTGACTCAGCCTTCCATCCTTTCGAGGTAGGTAAAATGAGGAGCCGGTTTGTGGGGGCAATAAGCTGACTTTGTATAAATATACAAAAGTATGAAGGCTATTGCTTAACGCATTGTAAGCCGCCCTGAGTCTCCGGAGAAGGGCGGCATATAAATCAAATAAAAAATGAATAAAATAAAATAAAATAAATAAGCAGGAAGTTCACGCCACCTGCTAGGCTAGACCCTAGATTTGTAAGCAGGCGAAACGACAAACTGCATTGCTTAGATTTTAGCCCTAAATGGCAGGTTGTTCGGATCTCGCTCCCAGATAAGAGCCCCCCCCTCCACAACGCCTTCGTTTGGGCAGAAATCAGTAGATATAGACATAAAGGGTTGGGAGGGGGACCTTGGAGGTCTTCTAGTCCAACCCGCTGTCTAAGGTAGGAGACCCTATATATCATTTCAGCCTCAGGCAAATGACTGTCCAACCTTTTCTGGAAAACGTTGTCTCTTCCTTTCTTAACCTAGGGCTCGATTCTAAAGACGTTATAACAGGGATGAAATCCAGCAGGTTCTGACAGATTCTGGAGAACCGGTAGTGGAAATTTTGAGCAGTTCGGAGAACCGGTAGCTGAAATTTTGAGTAATTTGGATAACTGGCCAATACCACCTGTGGCTGGCCCCAGAGTGGAGTGGGAATGGAGATTTTGCAATATCCTTCCCCCAGGAGTGGGGAGGGAATGGGTATTTTGCAGTATCCTTCCCCTGCCATGCCCACCAAGCCACACCCACAGAACTGGTAGTAAAAAAAATTGGATTTCATCACTGCGTTATAATATAACCCGAGGTTAACCAGGCGATTTGATTCGGTGCACAAGAGCCAGACAATTTGATTTTCAAATTAAAACAAACAAAAAAACTCGGATTGGGTTTAAAGAAAGGAGGAGATCGCAGGATTTACTAAAAGGAAGTGGAAAGTTTTCAGGCCCCGGTGTTGTAAAAAAGGAAACCACCCTCGGTGCAGGATTTGCAAAGAGACCAGGTGGCTCAGTGGCTAAGACACTGAGCTTATCGATGAGAAAGGTCCACAGTTCCGCGGTTCGAATCCCTGGTACAGGTCTCCTGCGTTGTGAGCAAGGGGGTTGGACTAGATGGCCTCCAAGGTCCCTTCCCAACTCTGTTACTGTTAGGCGCAGGCTTGGGTCCACATAAACTAACCTTAATCCGAATTTAGACGCGTGGCAGATTAGGAAAGGGGGAAACGATTTGGGGCACTCCAGAACGACTCATCGGGAGTCCAGGGCTAGCAAAAAGTTTTAAAAACAAAAAAACACAAAGTTGACTTTTGGGGGATGCTTGATGCTTATTGGATTTTCAATGGTGTCCCAGCAGACAGATTCCCTCCCTCCCGAAACCACCACTTAATCCTGTCCAAGTTTTACCTCCAAGTAAACTCGGTTGTTTTCTTGCGGGACATATCATCACACAAAACTAGGTGGCAATTTGTGCACCCAGCCAGTGTTGAAAGTTACTCAAGTTTGGGGGTCGTGAAACGTCTGCTGGAAACCGCCCCTCCCCCCACCCCCAAGCTCAGAGAGCACCAAGGAAACCCTCGTTTCAACCCCGAGCTACGAATATTCTCCTTTTTTTTTTTTTTTTTTTTTTTTGGTGGATCGGCTCGGATCCCCCAAAAGTTTAGAAAAGGCTCGAAAACCGAAGCAAAGGGGCCTGTGAAATTCAGTTTAGGAAGGCAACACCGCCGCCTATGGGTCTTCCCTCCCAGGCCAGGGGGAAAAAAAGAAAGAAAAACAAAAGCGACGTAGCAACGTTTTCCTGAACTCAATGCAAGATTTCTGCATAATTCCCAGCCTGCTGGGCTGCCCTCCCGCTCCGAAATAAACCTAGGGAGGATCCAATCCAGCGCTTCACCCCCAATCTGGTTCAGCAATTTGACGAGAAAACGCCCTTGCTTTAAGCGGGAGGGGGAGTGGGGGGGGCTCAGCTGGGTCTTCAAATCCGGGGGTCCCTTATCTGCGTGTCCTGCCCGGATTTTCCCCCACCCCAGACCCCCCCACCCGCAAATGTCCTGAGCATTGGGGGAGAACCCCCTTCGTATGAAGCCTAAGCAAAACTTTCCATGAAGTTTGTTCTATAATCTCCCTTTGTGATTTTCTGCAGCTGAAATTCAGGGGTTTGTACAGTTTTATTTATTTATTTTTTTCTGGGCTATCCTAAATCGCTACTTATGGGTTTCCAATGCCTCCCACCCCCCCAAATCGGAGGAGCTTTTCCTGCAGGGCGTGAAAAGAAGTCGATTTTCAAACTGTGGTTGTTTGTGGTTTTGTGTCTGTGTGTGTGTGTGTGTGTGTGTGTGTGTGCAGTACATGCTCAGAACAGAACGATTTAAAATCCTGTAAAAAGGAAAAAAAAAATCTATGCATATATACGGGTTGTCTTCGACTTATAACAGTTTGTTTAGTGACCGTTGGAAGTTATGACACTGAAAAAAGGGATTTGTGACTGTTCTTCATACTTACGACCAACAACGTTGCGGCATCTCTATCGTCATGGGATTCAAATTCAGATGCTTGGCAACTGGCTCGTATTTATGACGGGTGCAGGGTTCCCGGGATGGGCCATGTGGTTTCCCATTTGTGACCTCCTGACAAGCCCAGTCAATGGGGAAGCCCAGATTCACTTAACGACTGTGGGACTAATTTAACAAATTCACTGAACAACCGGGCCAAGAAAGGTTGTAAAATGGGCCAGAGCTCGCTTAACGGATGTCTCGCTTAGATGTTGGGCTCAATCATGGTCGTAAGTCGAGGATTACTTGTGGTTTCCTTCTTCCCTTTTTTAAAGGAGGCCTTGCAGGTTAGACACATGGCATCCAGTGACTTTTGCAGCTTTCCCTAATTGCCTGTGGCCTCTTTCCTTAATTTGGGAAGGATATTTTTAAATATGCTTTTTTTTTTTTTTTAAGAGAAGGGAAGAAAGACAGCTCGCTCTCTGGTTTGTTGGGAAAAAGTCGAGGAACCGGTTCGGTTGGAGATAAAAAAAAAGGCAGTTCAGACAGCGGTCAAAGGCAGTAGCTAAACTGGATGGCCAAGAAGGGGAGAGACATTCATTTCCAGTTCAGTTGCCAAACCAACCTGATTTTTTTTTTTTTCTTCCCACCAGCTGGGGAGAAAGGTTCCGGTTCAGCTTTCAAATCAAAGAGATCCAGAAAATCCAGAAAATTGAACCTGGTCAGTTCAAACTTCTGGGTTAGAAGCTTTTTCAAGTACAAGTCAGGAGTTTCCCATAATATGAAGTCTTCTCTTTACTGGGAAGGTTTGCATCCCAGGTATTCCACTCAATCCCACCAAAAAGAGAGAGTCTTTTTCTAGTTCTGTTTCATTTATTTATTTATTTTATGGAACTTAGATGGGACTTTCAGGTCAAAATCTCTCCGTGTGTGTGTGTGTGTGTGTGTGTGTGTGTGTGTGTGTGTGTGTCTACTTTTCCAGCCATTGATTTACCCTCTAGAGTCACTTGAGCGAGGTGGGCGGCATAGAACTCCTAAATGAATTTGAGGATGGAGTTTAAGATTGAGGACTGGCGCGGTTGAGTTGGCTGCAGTGGATTTTAACGCCCCGAGCAAAGGGCTGTTTTGGATCTGTCTCCTGGGACCCCATTGAAATCCAGTAAGGATCACCACTTGATCCTGTCCAACTTGCATTGAATAGGCCAAGCTTGACTTGAGGCCAGCCAGTCTTTCGGGATATTAGGGGGATGAAGGGGGGGGGGTGTTTGCTGTATTCGGGGAAAGTAAAGGGAATTTATATTGGTTGCTTTGCTTCAAGCAGGCAAATATCTTGACTTTGGTAGCTGGTCAGATTCTTACTCCTGAGTAAATGAATGCTCAGGTTGCTGTTTGCTTCAGGTGAGGAGAAAAAAAAAAGATTAGCTGTTTGAGCAGAGTAACTCTTATTGGATTGGTCACCCTGCCCCACCCTTCCCCCCTCCCCCCTCCCTTCCTTCCTCTCACCCACCCACCCACCCACTGTATCTTCCTTCCTCCCTTCCTCCCTTCCTCCATCCCTTCCTTCCTTCCCCTCACCCACCCACCCACCCTAACTTCCTTCCCTCCCTCCCTCCCTCCCTCCTTCCTTCCTTCCTTCCTTCCTTCCTTCCTCTCACCCACTCACCCACTCTATCTTCCTTTCTTCCTTTCTTCCTTTCTTCCTTTCTTCCTCTCACCCACACATCCTATTTTCTTTCCTTCCTTCCTTCCTTCCTTCCTTTCTTCCTCTCACCCACACATCCTATTTTCCTTCCTTCCTTCCTCCATCCCTTCCTTCCCCTCACCCACCCACCCACCCTATCTTCCTTCCCTCCCTCCCTCCCTCCTTCTTTCTTTCCTTCCTTCCTCTCACCCACTCACCCACTCTATCTTCCTTTCTTCCTTTCTTCCTTTCTTCCTTTCTTCCTTTCTTCCTTTCTTCCTTTCTTCCTTTCTTCCTTTCTTCCTTTCTTCCTTTCTTCCTTTCTTCCTTTCTTCCTTTCTTCCTTTCTTCCTCACCCACTCACCCACCCATCCTATCTTCCTTCCTTCCTTCCTTCCTTCCTTCTTTCCTTCCTTCCTTCCTTCTTTCCTTCCTTCCTTCCTTCCTCCCACCCTATCTTCCTTCTTTCCTCCCTTCCTCCTTCCCTTTTCCCCTGTCCCTTGGGAATCTTCCATAAACCAGATACTGTACAACATTCCATTTGCTGGGACTGCACATCTCACCAAACCACCATTTAACCACAGAGGCTGGGATTGCTCTCAAGATAGGCAAAACCTGTCTGGGATTTGACTGCTTTGTGGTTTTGCGCCCTGGGGCAAATGCATTGTGGGTTCTCTGGCCCAAGGGAGCTTAGATGTCAGAGGAGGGTTGCTTGTGGATGAGTTCTAGAGAAGCTGGAAAGAGCACCCTGGGATGAGTGGGTGGCAGATCAGGGCTCCTGGGTAAAACATGGAGGGGGAGATCATTTTCTCTAACATAAGACTTGGGAGAATTTGTGGGAGTGATTTCTGGATAAAAAGGCTCCAGATCTGGTTGCAGAGAGCTCCACTTTATGGGCAAACGTCAATAATTGTGCTTTTCTCTTGCTCTCTGTCCCCTCTCCTGGCCATGCCATCTTCACAACTTCCCAGTGAGGTAGGCTGCTTTGAAGAGACCACTTGATATGGGAGGAGGAATCAAAGGAGTGACACAACTGTCAGGATTTGAAAAGAATTCCAGCCCACATTTTCCCCTTTTCTTAGTAAGACAGCCTCTTCTGATTGGATTGACTTTGCCAACCTTTCTGATGTAATGGCAAGCGGTGATGGGAGTTCCAGTCTCAACAGATCAGATCTGCTGTTACTTTGGACCTCGGCTCCCATCATCCACGCTGCCTAAGAGTTTCTTTTTCAGTTTGTGGAGCAAAGAGAGAAAACCCGAACAGAGTTTGCTTGGAATTTGGAAAAGCAGGAAAGGGAAAACCTGCTGGGGCTCCAACTCCCATCAGGCCCAGCCAGCAGGTCGAGGATGATGGATGCTACATCCCTAGGGAGACCATAAGGTTCCCAAAATTGCCCTGAGAGAGTTGCCTATGATTTCAAACATGGCTCAAACTCCAAAAGGCAAGATTTGGGATTGGTTACTCACAAGCAGGCCTGGCTGGGGATTTGAATCCCCTCTGAATCAACTCCACTTTGGGGTGAATTTCGCGGCATGTCAGCCCACAAATCTGAAGTCCACTCCAGTTTGGTGGCACTGAGACTGGGATCAGAAAGACAACTGTGATTTACTAAGGAATTATTTACATTGTAGGTTGTCTTCAATTTACAACTGAGCCCCAAATTTCCATCGCTAAGGGAGACAGTCATTAAGTCAGTTTTGTCCCATTTTACGACTCTTCTTGCCACAGTTGTTAAAGGGAATCACTGCAGCTGACAAGTCCGTAACAGTGACTTAACAGTGGTTAAGTCAATCTGGCTTCCCCATTAACTTTGGTCCCCAAAGGGGATCACAAGAACCAGCGGCACTGAAACTGTCATAAGTACATGCCAGTTGCCAGCACAAATTTTGATCACGTGATCACATGGGGCTGCTGCGCCAGTTATAAGTGTGAAAAACCAGCTTTGTCACTTCTTTCCAGTGCCATTGCAACTCCAGTCACTAAACAAATGTATGTAAGTCAAGGACTATATATTGTGCGATTATTGTGAGTTGGAGTTAATTCTATTTAGCCTGGGGTGTGGCAGGGGAATAAATTCCTTTAAAGGGCACAATTTTGCTTTCCCAACAAATATACAATATATATATATATATATATAGAGATAGATAGATAGATAGATAGATAGATAGATAGATAGATAGATAGATATAGATAGATATCTATATCTATATCTATATCTATATCTATATCTATATCTATATCTATATCTATCTATCTATCTATCTATCTATCTATCTATCTATCTATCTATATATGGTGTCCGCAGGTGTCAGTCATGTGAATAGTAGCGGTCACTTTCCTCTGATCCTCCTCAAGTTTTACTCAGGTGTTACTTTCAGGGAAGAGTTGACCCCACACAGCCCCTTTGAGTTGAAAAAGGAACTGCCCAATCCATTTTGGGTTTATGGGGGACTCTCTTCCCACCACTGTTTTCATTAAAAATAATAATGATAATAATAATAATAAATTGCCAGAGTTAAGGTGCTTGAGTTTGGAAATTTGTATTAATTTGCCATTGAAAGTTAGGCGTGTGCGAGTGACATGTTTAGAGAAATAAAAGCTCGGTTTTGACCACACCCTTCGTGAATTTGGACAAAAGAGATTGCTGCACACATAGCTCTAATGCAAAAGTCCTTGGCTATTGGTGACATTTTGAAGACAACTTTGACAACACAAGTCAGAAAGAGAGAAGCTTCTAGTCCTTTGCGGTGGGACAAAAAAATGCAACCGAGCTACCTGCTTTTGTGACCTTTCCTGGAGACCCGTGTTTGCCTACTATGGGTGTGGAAAAGCATTGGCAGGAGTATGCGGTTGTTAGGTTCCTGGACAACAGGGCAAGCAACAGTTATAAACTTCTTGAACAATCGCACAAGCCAATCAGAAATGCACACCAAGTACGCAGCCTTTTTTTAAAAAAATCAACAAAACAACAACAACCCCCTCCCTCCTTCAGGCAGGGCAGAGCAAAAGTTCTTGGTCCTTTGGGGTCATGAGGACTAGTAACACGTTTTAAGAAAGGACTCAATTAAAGTTACAGCTCGGGCTTTAGGAAATGTTGATAAGAGGGACATTGGTGGGGAAGGGAAGGAAATTTGAGTTGTTTAATCTGATTGGGCTTTAAACATGCCTTTAAAATCCAGCAGCCTGTAAATCAACTTACAGCCATTTTTCATAACTTCCTTCCTTCCTTCCTTCCATCCATCCACTCCTTCCTTCCTTCCTTCCTTCCTTCCTTCCTTCTACAGTTGTTCTAAAATTTTAGGTCCTTCCTTCCTTCCTTCCTTCCTTCCTTCCTTCCTTCCTTCCTTCCTTCTATAGTTGTTCTAAAATTTTAGGTCCTTCCTTCCTTCCTTCCTTCCTTCCTTCCTTCCTTCCTTCCTTCCTTCCTTCCTTTTTCTAGCCTTCTTGTCTGAAAAAAAGAATTTGGGTCCTTTTATATTAAGACAGACTTTTAATTCAGAGAAATCCCTGGCTTAAAGGGTCGCTCTACTTACTAATTCACACCCGGCGCCAATTGAAAACTCGCGTTTGAGTGTTGCGTGTGAATGCAGCCCGCGATTCAGTGGGTCAGCGTCTCCCTTCCCCCAAAAGGTGTTCGTTGATAACGTGACTTATCTGGGACTCAATTAACTCAACTTTCTGAGTTCCCACATGTTTGAGTTAGTTTGCCAGTGGATCTTCTAGCACTGGAGACGACAGAAGGAACTTCTCGGCTTAGGGAGGTGAGTGAATTTGGTACCCACGATCTCCTAAACATCCTTCCGTGTCCGGGTGACACTTATAAGTACACAGTACGTCCAGAGCCATTACTGTAAGGAATTAAACGCCTTTCTTTTAACACGCAGAAATTTCTGGCATGCCAACAAACGGACTCACGCGGATTACCAAGGGGTCTCTCCGTTTTTTTTTTTTAACCTGGCGCTTTAACCACTCCACCAAACTGCCCCTTCTCACACCAGATGAACCCGTTTGAATGCCTAGCATTCCCAAAGCTTCACACAACCTGCTTAACCAAGTTACCTAGCAGCCCGCAGGCTCTGTTCTCCTCTCTCTCTCTCTCTCTGGCTAAACCAGCTCCTTGCCAAGCTTGATGGGGGTGAAGTTTGCTGCCCGAATCTGCAAGGTAACCTCCCGCCCCCCAAAGAGATGCGTTCAGAGGAATCTTGGACGTCGTGTGAACGAGGCGACGAGTTCCAGAAAAAGGAAATCGCTTCTTCCGTTTTCAGCCTGGGCAGGGGGAAAAATTGCAGGACGAAGCGTCAAAGAATCGTGGTTTATTCACACGTGTAACTTCCCCCTTTCCTTCCTGCTGTCCCAGGTACTTACACAAGCGTGGCTCAAAAGCTATTGGCTCCCGGAGAAGGAGGGGGCTGGGGAGAGTGGGCTCGTCTCGTGTGAACGCAACACTTGGGGCTTTCTTTGGCGGGTCGGGGGTGGGGGGGTGGGGGGGAAGTCAACGCAGCCACCCGGTTGTTTCCCTCTCCAGCCTCCAGGAAAGCTACCCCCAATAAATCTTCCGTCTCCCGGGTGGGGTTGTTGAAATCCCAAGAAGGATGTGTTTGTGTGCCTTGTTGTGCAGCAATTAAACAACCGGGTGCGCTGTCAGTTTCGGTAGCAGCGGGCTGCCAAGAGGAAAACCAGAGGTCATCTAGTCCATCCCCCACCCCCACCTCCGCCCAAGCAGGAGACCTTACGCCACTTCTGACAGATGGCTGTCCAGTTTCTTCTTGAAAGCCTCCAGGGATGAAGCTCCCACAACTTCCGAAGGCAACTTCTGTTCCATCGGTTGATTGTTCTCACTTCTCAGAAAATTTCTCCTTATTTCTAGGTTGAATCTCTCCTTGGTCAGTCTCCATCCATTATTCCTTGTGTGGCCTTCAGATGCCGGTGTCAATCCGGTTTAATTCGAATCAAGAAACTGATGATGGGGTGGGGGAAACGTTCTGAAGCCTTTTCTGTTTTTTTCCTTACAAACCCTCCCCCACCCCCCCCACCCCGAAACGGGAGGTCCTTGGAGCCGAACTAAATTGTCTCAAGACACGGAAAGGACTTTCACACGCACTCTCAAATCTCGGTTTATCTGCCCCCTTCTTTTCAACAAGGACATTTGGTCTGCGATCTTCCTCCTTTCGGGTTGACTCCAATTGACCCTTTGTCTCCAAGGCTCCTTCCTCTATTTTTTTCCCCCCAGAAAAAACTTGGCACAAACACATTATATCGGGGAGAAAAATGGTTGGTTCGGCTATTTATTCATCCTTTGGGGACGAGGAGGCTTAGACACACTTCTCCCCAAGCGCCAAATATTCACATTTAGGAAAGGGAGGATTGTGCGGAAAAAGACCGAATCTGTCCTATCAACCCGCCCCCCCTCTCCTCGCTGCAAAAAAAAAAAGATAAAAGAAATAGACAATGAATGAATGAAAGAAAGGAAAGAAGGAAGGAGAAAGCAACCCAGCAGACGCAGAGGGGAGAAAACGAGACGGGCTTGTATTGAGCCACCAAATCCCACCGTCGGAGCCCTTAATTAATTTTGGGTGCTAGAAATTCAGCCCAGCTGCTTCCTTTCGGAGTGTTAGTCCCTGGCCTAGAGAGATCCCTTTTTCTCTAGGGCACTCCTGGCCTCCTGGCCTTCCTGGCCTCCCCCAAGAGAGAGAGAGAGAGAGAGAAAGAAAAAGAGAGAGAGAGAGAGAAAGAGAGAGAGCGAGAAAAAGAGAGAGAGAGTGAGAAAGAGAAAGAGAGAAAGAGAGAAAGAAAGAGAGAGAGAGACAGAAAGAGAGAAACAGAGGGAGAGAGGAAGAGAGGAAGAGAAAGAAGAGAGAGATTAATAGAATAGAATGGAATGGAATGGAATGGAATGGAATAGAATAGAATAGAATAGAATAGAATAGAATAGAATAGAATCATAGAGAAGTGTAGAATAGAACAGAATCATAGACAAGAATAGAATAGAATAGAATAGAAAATAGAATAGAATAGAATAGAATAGAGTAGAGTAGAGTAGAGTAGAGTAGAATAGAATAGAATAGAATAGAATAGAATAGAATAGAATAGAATAGAATAGAATAGAATAGAATAGAATAGGAGTTCTTTATTGGCCAAGTGTGATTGGATATACAAGGAATTTGTCTTTGGTGCATAAGCTCTCAGTGTACATAAAAGAAAAGATACATTTGTCAAGAATCATAAGGTCCAACACTTAATGATAGTCATAGGGTACAAATAAGCAATCAAGTCATAGTAGGAAACAATCAGTATTAATCGCAAGGATACAAGCAACAAAGTTACAGCCATGCAGTCGCAGGTGGGAGGAGATGAGCGACAGGAACATGAGAAGACCAATTGCAATAGTAATTAACAATTAAGTGGCAGAACACTAATAAAAGAAAACTTAATGATGGAAAACTAATAAAAGATTTGCCCGAATTGGAGGGCAGGGAGAAGAAAAATGAAAGTAGAGAACAAGGTTTGCACAACAAAAGAAGGGGAACCACGAGTGTGCAAAAAAGTCAGAAGAGGTATAAATTCACCAACAATAATGCACCTCCGAACCAGCCTGTTACTTCCTTAGTTTGAAAGGACCTTGCAGTTCCCACGTCTGGTTTTATTGACTGTTTTAAGTGTTTCCCTATAAACTCCGGGATAGTTTTCAAAGCTTACCTCTAATTTACATTCCTGGGGTTTTTTGGGGGTGGTGGGTGACCAGATCTGATCTTACTTCGCTTTTGAGCCACAGAAAGAAAGTCAGCTCGGGAACTACTGCAACGCCAAGGAGATCGCATCAACTGGAAGGAAGGGGGAAAGAGAGGAATGCAACGAAAATCGGGACAGTGAGACTCATCTGGGGGGTATGGGGACCATGATTTCCTGGTGGGGGGAAAAACGAAGGCGTCCAACTTTATAGTAGAACCGGATTGCCACATTTCCAGGTTAGAACTACGCTGTCGGTCAATGCCAATCTTTTTAATTTTGAACCCCATTTCAATGCAACCGAGAATGCTTAAAACTGCAATCCTGGGAATTTCCCCCCCTCTACGATTGATTGTACAGTTGTTCTAAAATTTTAGGTCCTTCCTTCCTTCCTTCCTTCCTTCCTTCCTTCCTTCCTTCCTTCCTTCCTTCCTCCCTCCCTCCCTCCCTCCCTCCCTTCCTCCCTTCCTCCCTTCCTCGTTTCGTTTCCTTCCTTGTTTCCTTCCATCCTTGTTTCCTTCCTTCCTTCCCTCCCTCCATCCATCCTTCCTTGTTTCCTTTATCTTTTTGCCCTATCTTCACTTTCTCTCCTTCCTTCCTTGTTTCCTTCCTTCCTTTTTTCATCTTTTTGCCCTACCTTCACTTTCTCTCCTTCCTTCCTTCCTTCCTTCCTTCCTTCCTTCCTTCCTTCCTTCCTTCCTTGGCTCCATCATTTTTTTGTTTTGTTTTGAAAAGGCAACCTATGCTCCAATGCTTTAAACGAATAAAATAAAAGAATGGAAACCAAGTCTTTGACTGTCTCTCTTTCACCCCTTTTTGCATAAATCAAAAGGCCACTTGAGAACTTTTTGGGACTGGTAAGTTTGATGGTTTCCCAAATAACTCAGGAATTTTCTACCGCTTCAAATTTGGCAGTCTTGTTTTTATTTTGGTCCAAATATAGGCTGGATTCCCACAGCATGCTAAAACAAACAAACAACAATATGGCTTAGTTTCGATGAAGCCAGCTATTAAAGAGTTGTCTCCTTAGCTGGTGGGAATCCATCCATCCCCCTAGGAGATACTGTTATTCTATTCAATCAAGGGTTGCATGGACTGTATTTTGATCACACGTTCCCAGTGTCTGCCTAAACCACAATGAACTCAGTCCAACCTTCTGGGTACATACGCAATTCTGAGCCAATACATTAACCATTATGCTGTATTTCTATAGGTTCAAAGCTGGTTAGCTGGTCTATGGCACACAAAACCAGTCCAGGTTTTCAAAAACACAACTGAGACACTCATGTAACAAGCCAAGCTTCAGAAAATGACTCCTGTCGTGGCTTCACATGACAGACTGAGTTCCCAGGAGCCCTCAAACCAAGCTCAGAGAGGTGTCCCCAAGGGACAGTGAAAAAAGTTGAGATGGCCGCATCCATGCAACCCAAAGGCCCAATCTTTTTCGGTACCCACCCTCATTAAAAAGGGGTGGGGCTTTGATCTTATAATGATGGTGCCATTTTGGCTCCTCCTGTAGACACCCTTGCCAGCTCATCTCCTACAGGAGTGGCAGAACCTGGGGGGGGGAGAGTTAAAAGAAGGATCAGCCTAGTACCCCTACGTAGCCACAAGCAACTAAGCCCAACCTCCCTTGAATTTCTTTATTTAACTCCAAGCAGATGCTAACTGTTAGGTGAGAAGATTGTTGCACATAGTAGCAATAAATCGGTTTTCATTGGACCTTCACGTCTGGACCTGAACTTTCACGCATGACAGCTCCTGGTGATTTCATGGAGATGTGTATTGCACACAAAGAGGTTTGTTGTTCTTTTTATCCAGAATACTTTGACTTCCTAGCCTGATGGACAACTTCAAAGCTTTCTACCGATCTTCCATTAAGATGCGTTGACTACTTAAGTCCAGTCCTGCTTAGCTTCCCAACTGGACTAGATGAGTTGCTATCTCACAGATTAACAACCTGCCTTAAAACTCAGTCCACCCAGTGGGACTTCCTTCCCCATTTGTGCATTGACCTCTCTTCAAAGCTGGCTACTTTTCAGATGCGTGGACTTCAACTCCCACAATTTCTCAGCCAGCATAGGAAGGGGGGGGGGATGGTTCAACCAACAGTGGGAATGGATGGCTTCAATCTTGGGGCTTGAAATCCACACGTCTTCAAGTTGCCAAGTTTGAAGTACACTGACCTATCTCTTTGTCTCCCAGCCCTCCTTTTCAACCCCAGATTAGAGTGCCAGGCTTTCCTTAAATAACTCCAGCCAAGGAACTAAGCCTTAAAACAAACATGAAATCACACTCTGCAGGAGAGGGAAACATATGACTCTGGCAGCTGCCTGGGAAAGGGTTGGGGAGTGGGCATGAGCTGGAAGACCCCGTGGCCGCGACAAAACCTTTCCCTCCAGCCAGACCTGGTCTATTAATAAAGCGTTGCCTGCCTTCTGCAGTCCAAGAGTGGCAGAGAGAGGGGAGGGGTGGGAAGGAGGGAGGGAGAGAGAGAGAGAGTGGGAGGGAGAGAGGGGAGGGTGGGAAGGAGGAGAGAGAGGGATGGAGGGAGAGAGAGGGATGGAGGGAGAGAGAGGGGAGTGAGTGGGAAGGAGGGGGAAAGAGGGAGGGGATGGGGAGAAGGAGGGAGGGATATACAATATATATACACAGTATCTATCTATCTATCTATCTATCTATCTATCTATCTATCTATCATCTATCTATCTATTCTCTCTCTCTCTCTCTCTCTCTCTCCCTCTCTCTCTCTCTCTCTCTCTCTCTCTCTCTCTCTCTCTCTCTCTCTCTCTCCTGCAAATCCTGTAGGATTTGTCTCGAGCACTGGGCTCCTTCAGCATCCAGAAAATCGGAAGGGACGGGGGTGGGGTGGGGTGGGGTGTTTAATTATTGACCCTAGCCCCCCCCCCCACAAGGCCATCAAGGGATTCCCTTCTCCGCTGCAGGAAAAGAAACCTAGGCCTAGCAAATATTCTCTTCCAGTCCCCCCACCCCGAGTTTCCTTTAAACCTGTAAATGAATTAAAAAAAAAAAAAGATCCTTTCCCGGCCTTTGACAGGAGGAAGGAAAGATCCTGCATCAAAACAACAGCAGTTTCTTCTTTCTGGTTGCAAAAATCCTTTAAATCGCAATATTGCAGCCCTTCCCCGGGAATCGGCCCCGCTGGAAGTTGAAAGGGATGAATTCTGAGTAGATTTTTTAATATAATACCAGTGGGTCGCTTGGTTTAATCCTAGGGGAGGGTGGATAGGTTGCATGAACAGAAGAAAACCCATAAGATTTCTTTAGCCGGAAAGACTCCGAAGCTCCACGGGAAGCACAGCCTCACGTCTCCTCTCTTGCTTTGGGTGAGGGGTTCCTATGATTTATTTAGCAACCTCTCCCTTGATTCCCACTTAAATAAAGTTTAAAGTCGCTTCAAAATTCTTAAATCTGCGCGGATGAGTAACTCCGGATGGCGAAGAACTCTCTCTCTCGAGAGAGAAAGGTGCTTGAAGAGCGCAGTCCACCAGCCTCCATCCAGAAGGGGGGGGGAATACAACCCCGGATTCACAGATGATTAATATTCCCCCTTTTGGGAAACGAAACGCTTCCGTCCTGACTGCGCTTCTTTGCCCGGGTTTTTTCTGAGTAAGGGGACGCGGTGGCTCAGTGGCTAAGACGCTGAGCTTGTCGATCCAAAGGTCGGCAGTTCAGCGGTTCGAATCCCTAGTGCCGCGTAACGGGGTGAGCTCCCGTGACTTGTCCCAGCTTCTGCCAACCTAGCAGTTCGAAAGCACGTAAAAAATGCAAGTAGAAAAATAGGGACCACTTTTGGTGGGAAGGTAACAGCGTTCTGTACACTTTTGGAATTTAGTCATGCCTGCCACATGACCACAAAGACGTCTTCGGACAGCGCTGGCTCTTCGGCTTTAAAACGGAGATGAGCACCGCCCCCTAGAGTCGGGAACGACTAGCACATATGTGCGAGGGGAACCTTTACCTTTTTAAGGGCGCGCAGCGTTGCAGTCGTTCCGACCCTGCAGGGCGTGTTAGGACTACCAGATCCGGGCTACAAATCCCCGGGATAACCCCCAGACTCCAGCAAAGAGTGATTCTTCTTTGCTAGCATCAATAGTGGCCGTCGGGATTTTTTTTCTTTAGGAGAAGACGCGCGTTCCTTTGCAACGGGGTCTCTGTCCCTGCTGTCCCTTTCAGGAAGACGAAGCTGGATAAAGTTTTGCAACTGTTTGGTTTTCCTCCTTTTTTCCATTTCTGTTCCCCACCCCCGTTCCATTTTTTTTAACCCCGAGAGGAATTCGTGAACGAAGAAGAATTAGAAATGGCCACGCATTTACATCCATTTTCTCTCCAGTGACAATCCAATCTCCCTCCGCCCCCAAACCCAATTTCTTTCCGGTTGGGAACTAAACCACTCTTAAAAAAGACTCCTTAGAGTTGTAGTAACTTCGCGAAGGTACCCACTGCCTGGCCCACCTTTCTACCAGGAGTAAATCTTACTCCCAGATGTATGTAGAGAACTGACAGTTCCAGAATCGGCTAAATTGAGGTTCATTTTTTAGTCCCTTTGTTCCCAATGACAATTTTGTCACTTCTTAGGCCCAGTCTATTATTGGATTGATACTCTGCTCGTCCCTCTTGTAGAGAGTTGGGTGGAGTGATGGGCTTTGTAGTCCAGCAGTACCTGGTGATTCCCTCTCCCCCCCCCGCCCCCAATCGGCAGAAGTTGACTCTTGCAACTTGAAGGTGGCTTTGAACGGAACGAGTCCCCAGCTATTATTTATAATTATATTTAGTGAGGGCTGTAAGCCGCCTGGAGTCGCTTGAGCGAGGTGGGCGGCATAGAAATCCAAGCAATCACTCAATCAATGGATCGACCAGACTCCAGAGGAAGAGAAACCAGTGCGAGCAATAGAAAAACGGGCGAGAAAAAGGCGAAATTCGGAGCCACGTTCAGGAACGTCTTTGTAAAAGTCGTTGCGTTGACGCACGGTAACAACAACAATAATAAAGTGCTTTGTGAGTCGTGGCTCCGACGCAGCCCCCCTCCCCTTGTAAAAAGAGACTCCGCTCCGCCCCCCATTCCACTTACTCATCTACCCACTTACTCATCGGTTATTATTAGTTTGGCGTTCAGGCTTGTCTCCAGCGCTGAGTTTCCAGGAGGAGAATTGCGGCGGCGGCAGAAGAGCGCTCAGCGCCCGATTTCTCCGCTCTCCGCCGGGAAAACTCTTAGCGCCTGGTTGGAAAATCAGTTTGGGGCGCCCTTTAAGGTCCAGCTCCCTCATTTTCACTCTCCCTTTCGCCTTTCCTGGAGAAACGAGGTGGTGGGGCATTGACCAGGCGCTGGGAATGAGGAGACCTGTAGGCCCATACCTATGTAGGACAATAGAAATGAGAGTGGGCCCAAGTCCAGCGGGATTCCTTCCTTCCTTCCTTCCTTCCTTCCTTCCTTCCTTCCTTCCTTCCTTCCTTCCTTCCTTCCTTCCTTCCTTCCTTCCTTCCTTCCCCCCTCCCTCCCCATCCCACCCTGCCCCTTCCCTCCCTCCCTCCCTCCCCGCCTGGGTCAATGCAAATATAAACGTCCACTTTTCTCAACGTGTCCAGAGATAAAACAGAAAACCGAAGAGGCCGCGGGGCTTAAACCTGACTTCGGGACGAAGCCCCATCCAAGGCAATAGAAAATGGGCGCATTACAGAAGGGGGTACCTATCAATCGCGCCTCTGAAATCTCGAGGTCCGCCCACCGGCGGACATCCGACAGATATTTCTCTCTTTCTCATTCATCTACCCCTCCTTATCCGGGACCCAGCTCTTGTCTGGAAAGGCGGAATTCCAGCTACTGTAACACCCTGAAGCATTTCCCGGGAGGTGGGCTCCGTGATTACCGAGGTTCACTCCAGGGGTGAAATCCAGCAGGTTCTGAAAGGTTCTGGAGAACCGGTAGCAGAAATTTTGAGTAGAGAACCGGCAAATACCACCTCTGGCTGGCCCCAGAGTGGGGTGGGAATGGAGATTTTGCAATAGCCTTCCCCTGAAGTTCGGTGGGAATGGAGATTTTGCAATATCCTTCCCCTGCCACGCCTACCAAGCCACCAAGCCACCCCACAGAACCGGTAGTAAAAAAAAATAGATTTCACCACTGGTTCACTCCCGAGTAAACCCCCCACGCATCGGCTGGCCCTTCTTAAGGGTTGCATCCGCCATTCCTTCCAGGAGAGCTTTAGGATTTGCACCCTAATTCTCACTATCCTCCCCCCCCCTTTAAAAAGATATTTCCCAGGGCAGGAAAAAAATCCTGCAGCTCCTGAAAAATACCCCTTTTTCCTCCGGCCAGGTCCCTCCCCCAACCCGCCCTTCTCCCCAGTCTCTTTGACCAGCGGCCATCTAGTTAACGCAGCGACTCCGGAGAGGGTGGGGTGGGGCGTTTTATTGGACTTCCCTGCTCAACCTCCCTTCCTCCCCCCTCCCCCCCTCTCTAATTAATTCTCATCTCCCCCAACTTCTTGCTCTTCTGATGTT
Organism: Pantherophis guttatus; assembly: GCF_059756535.1. NCBI lineage: Eukaryota > Metazoa > Chordata > Lepidosauria > Squamata > Colubridae > Pantherophis > Pantherophis guttatus. The sequence continues at coordinate 4,249,435 of NC_142073.1, read as the reverse complement.
CTACATCCCCGGCGTTGGAAAACCAGAACAGACGGTGATTGATACAAAACCCCCATTTCGGGGGCTCAGCCAGTCCTTCCTTTCCCCCTCCGCCCCTCCGTCCGTCCGTCGCCCCCCCCCTCCCAGCCCTCGCCCACGGCCAATTTTGCCGGCTGAATGCCAAAGCCTGCGCGTTGGGCTGGTGGCAGCTGATTAAGAGCCATGATTTACAGCTAAATTTCTGCTGTCTGCCTCCTCTCCTCTCCCACTCCCCCCCCACCCCTCCATCAAAGAAGAGGAAAGGGGGGACGATCCCTGTTAAAAGGCAGCAATTTTGGGGAGACAGATAAGAACTGCATCGCCCCACGGAAAGCAGCCAACAACAACAAAAAATAATAATAATGTAAAGCTACAGTTCTAAATAGCCCCAACAGGGCTGCAATCAGTTGGTCGCAGATTAAATACAGTCTCTATTACGACTTTGCCTGGTAATCTGTTACCTCTGACAATAGCAGCCTCTAGATTTATGTAAGTGCCCCTCACCTGTCCACACGGTTAACCGTGGGTATATTTCACAGCCCAGTGGGGCGGCCAAGAAAGATTGGCTGAGCTGCTGCGGTGGGAGAGCCCATCTCCTGCTCTCTCTCTCTCCCTCTCTCTCCCCCCCCCACCCCTCCCACCCGGCTGAAATGAGTTGGAGGGGACAATTGGGAAAAGTTGCTACGCAAAAGCAATTTTCAGTCATTGCCCCGGAGGATTGACAGGAAGAGGAAGTTGGAAGGGACCATAGGTAGCCCCGAAGGAAGGACAGACAGGTAGATGGGCAGTTTATTTATTTATTTATTTATTTATTTATTTATTTATTTATTTATTGGTTCGATTTATATGCCACCCTTCTCCGGAGATTCAGGGCGGCTTACAATGCGTTAAGCAATAGCCTTCATACTTTTGTATATACCTGCTTAGTAGGGCTTTTTTTGGGCCCCCCTAAGCGGTGTTCTTTTTTATACAAAGTCAGCTTACAAAATGAGGACCCCCACAATCTGGGTCCTCATTTTACCTACCTCGGAAGGATGGAAGGCTGAGTCAACCTTGAGCCTGGCGAGAATTGAACTCGCAGTAATTGCAGGCAGCTGGCAACTAAGTGCTACTTAATAGCACTTTAGTCTGCTGCACCACCAAGGCTCCTACACACTTACACACTCCTTCCTCCCTACTCTGGCACTTTTGAACATCATGGGATGCCCCTAAATACCGGAGACCTCTTTCTCCTTTTCTTCGTGAGGCCCATCAACACACACTCACCAGTGCTGGGTTGTGTCTGGTTCAACTGGTTCTATAGAACCTGTAGTAAAACCGGTGGGAGGCTCGGCCCACTGACCCTGTCGTCATCAGAAGTGATCTGCACATGTGCAGAAGGAAGGCGCATGCACGAGTGATCCCATTGCGAACCGGTAGTAAAGGTAAGTAGAACCCACCCTGACACACGCACACTGACAAATAGACACACAGAAACATACCCTCCTAACTTTCCTCCTTTGAAAACCTTCTTTCCACAAAGAAAGGTTTTCGCTCAGCAATCAACTCCAAGTCTCTAGTCCTCAGATCATCATCTTCAGCAGGGTTGGGGAGAGAGGGAGGGGGGTTCTGATGGGGGTGGAGACCCTTCCTGGACCAAATCGGGCCTGTGCAAAGACCCCGTGAAATCTTTGTTCGTGCCAAGCTTCACCCGGGTTCCCGAAAAAAGCCTTGATTTATGAGCTTGTCAAAGGAACTATTGTTGAGGAAGGCAATCAGAAAACACTTACCTAGCGAAACTAAAACGGCCGCCTTTTCATGGGGCTAATTTGTATAACTCCCATGGAAGAACTTGGGAAGGGTTTGATGAGGCATAAAATGATGATTAATGTATTTATTGGCCCATTACTCATCAAACGGGGATAGTAGATCTTTTTTTTTCTATTGGGCGTCAACTCCAGGAGCCCAGAGAAATAGCCAAGACTAAATCTCCTTTATTTTATCCCCTTCCTGGGGTCTCCACCGCTCACACCTGTCTGACCTGAAGAACACCTGATGGCCACATCAGGGAACTATGAGAGACGAACATCCATCTCGTTGGCCGCTAAGTGAGAAACGAGAAGGAGAACTATAGGTAGCCCTGCAACTTACCGCCGCAACCGAGCCCAACATTTCTATCACTAAGCGAGACAAGAGGGGTTTGCTCCGTTTTACGACCTTTCTCGCCCCAGTCATGAAGTGAAGCATTGCAGCTAAGTGAGTAACACGGTCATTAAATGAATATGGCTTCCCCCCCCTGGTTTTGACTTTGCTTGTCAAAAGGTCGCAAAAGGGGATCACGTGACCTCGGAACACTGCGACCGTCATAAATAGGAACCAATTGCCAAGCGTCCTCAAGAGTGTCCTTTCAGAGTAGGCCATCCGGCTTGTGCAAGTCACTCAATGAAGTTAAGCATTGGGGGGTCCTTGAATCTTACAATCTGAACCCCAACTTCTTCAAGTTACTGTGATCTACCTGAGAAAGATTCAATATCTTTAAGAAACAATGGAAAGATTCCCATCATAAATAACATCAGTGCTCTGAAAAGTGTCAGGTTTCCAAGTAACACCCCCAGCGAAAGAGGACTCCGAGGCTAGAAGTTCCTCAAAGTTTCCATTTTATTAGGTAAAGGTTCCCCTCGCACATATCTGCTAGTCGTTCCCGACTCTAGGGGGCAGTGCTCATCTCCGTTTCAAAGCCAGAAGAGCCAGCGCTGTCCGAAGATGTCTCCGTGGTCATGTGGCCGGCATGACTCAACGTCAAAGGCGCACGGAACGCTGTTCCCTTCCCACCAAAGGTGGTCCCTATTTTTCTACTTGCATCTTTTACCTGCTTTCGAACTGCTAGGTTGGCAGAAGCTGGGACAAGTCAACGGGAGCTCACCCTGTTACGCGGCACTAGGGATTCAAACTACTGCACTGCCAACCTTTCAATCGACAAGCTCAGCATCTTAGCCACTGAGCCACCATGTCCCTTTTTATTAGAGACGTCATATTGGCATATCTGGGAAAACCCGAATCTGAAAGCTTCCAGGTTTTCGCCACCCAAAAAAAAGTCCAAGTCCCTTCCCCCTGCACCCACATGTCCATCACATGGTCCAATAATCAATACACCATCCCAACTGGAGATGCCTCCCAATCACACGACTCCAGGTGCAGGGCAGGATGTCCTTGATTCTCAGAGAAAGGAATGTTATTATGGCTAGATGTCTCCCCAACTCCATGCAATCTCCCCTCCCAGTTTCCCACAGGATTAAATATGGCAGCCCTGAATGTCCAAAGTAAAAGATGGATTCCAGGGCTGAGAAAAAGAAGATTTTAACTTTTGTAGTAAGTAGTTTGTGACCATGAGTAAACATGGTGAAACTGTGGTCAAGATGGCCTATTTGGTTCTACACAGAAATAAATGCGAAGGGGGAAAAAATATTCTGTCCCAATCCTGCAAGAAATACCTCCTATAGTTTTCCAAACAATATTTGCCAGAAGAAGCAACATAAAAAATCATATTTTTATTGAATAAACCCAGTTCCTATCTATGCTGAAAACTCATAAGCAAATATTGATCTTTAACACCTCGGTCAAGAAAAATTTATAGCGTAACCCCAAACAATATGGGATATTCTCTTTAACTCTGGGAAAATTAGTAGCTAAGGGATGATCAGAGTCCAATTAATTGATATTTAGCGCATGTTCCTGTGAATTTTAGTGTTTGAGCAGGCACGTCGGAAAGAAATGACTGCTGATTGAGACGCTGAAGAATAAAAGGAACATCAATGAAATAAGAGAATTAGCATTTTTTGCAATCTGTAAAAAAGAATTCCTGGTTAGAAACCTGTTCTGAATATTGTGGAACTGGTAATTTTTTTTTTTTATCTGATGGAAGGAAGGAAGATTTATTCCAAAGTGTGCATTTATGTGTCTGGCTGCTCTGTTCTTCCCTTTCCTCCTGGGATTACACCCTCAATATTCTTCCTTTTTGTGGAAAAGAGGCCCCTGTCCTATTTCCATAATCCCGGCGATATTTTAAAGGCCTTATGATTATTATTTTTTTTTTAACACGCGCTGTTATAAAGATGTATTCAGGAGAATGGTTCCTGCAACCTTAGACAATGACAGTTTTGGGGTATAATTGCTTTAATGTGGGCAATTAAGACTAAGTGCATGTAGTTTTAGTGACTGCCTTACATTCCCCTGGAACATTACAATGATCAATACCCATGATTTGTAAGTTGCTTCTTATTGATTGAATGGTAAAAATCCCTGACCTTCTTTTGAGGAAGCGATTTGCTAAATTATGACACCCCGTTAAGTCTTTCTCAGGTTCAGAGGTGATCAGTAATGGCATGGCGGACTGGTATTGTATGGGTGGAGGAGGTTGTGGTTAGGTGTGTGTATTTTGCCTGAAAAAAATCAAGGTTTGCTCACTTCGCAGATCTTTCACATATGAATGGGTATCATCTAAGTCCATTGCAGCTGGGCGGTTTTATACATTTGATAAATAAATACAATAAAAATAAACCTTCTTTGACTTGGACATGAATTTCAGCACCTTTTTGATGGTTGTGTCAATTTTGTTTCATACCTTAATTTAAAAAAAAAAAGAATGTCTACTTTGATGGACAAAAAAAGAAGAAGCTGGCTCGTGAATGGAACACCTAATCAAAAAAATTCCCTTTTTATGACCCTGTAATCCCTTAATTCAGGGTGACTGGATGGAGCTGAGCATTTGCTGGCTGGATGCCCTTCCTGATGCCTATGCGGAGTTAGCAGCAGGTATTTTCTCTCGTCGGAAACTTTTTTTTTTTTTACTTTTTTGGCATTTTTTTACTACCGGTTCAGGCGAATAGGTAGTAAAAAATGCTTTAAAAAAGGAAAAAAAAAAGGCTCTGACAATCACAACTGTGCCACGCTATAACCAGAGCCTTTTTTTTTTTACTTTTTTAAAGCATTTTTTTTACTACCTATTCGCCCGAACCGGTAGTAAAAAAATGCTTTTAAAAAGGTAAAAAAAAAGGTTCCAATGATCGCGCGGCACAGCTGTGATCGTCGGAGTCTTTTTTTTTACTTTTTTAAAGCATTTTTTTATTACCGGTTCTGGCGAATTGGTAGTAAAATACCTATTGGAAGAGTTTACATCCTACAATGATACTTTTTATCACCAACAAACAACACCTGTCTATTCCAGATCCTTTGGAAAGACTCAATATGTCCAATCAAGGCTAAACATCTGGCTGACTAGCTAGAAACAACAACAATAATAATGTATGATTTTAGCATTGGGTTTATGGAATTCAAAACGCTTAATCCACATATTTCTTTACCCCTAATTGCTTTGTCGTTTTTCAAGCTTATTAACTATGTCACTCGGATGACTTTTCCTCTTTCAGGCTCTAGCTATAATATTTAATATAAATGATCCTCCCTCATTTGCAAGTCTTTGAAGTATTCTTGAACGTTTAAATGATTGATAGGGTTTATTCACTCCAGAGTTCAAAGTTTTGATACAGGATTAAAACAACAATAATAACAAATAGTGACATTCGAAGATAAAAGATGACATCTCGATTAAAGGCAGAACAAATTGCTTGGCAGGGAATCAAAACTCTAATTTTCTATTTGGGATGATGTCCCCTTCTCTTGATCTGCAGGAGACAATGCTTGTGATAAGGAAGAAACAAGAGGTTCTTGGTTTACCTTCTGGAAATTGAGAATAATTTTTCATCCTGGAATTGATTGATCAGCTTTGGTCATGACAACATCGAAGTCAAATATGGTAGCCCGTACTCCAATTTGAATAAAATCAGTTCTGAGAAAATTGCCAGTGCTAGGAGATTAAAAAATATTTTTTAAGATAGATAGATAGAATTCTTTATTGGCCAAGTGTGATTGGACACTTGGCAAGGAATTTGTCTTTGGTGCATATGCTCTCAGTGTACATAAAAAGAAAAGATACATTTGTCAAGAATCATAAGGTACAACACTTAATGATTGTCACAGGGTACAAATAAGCAATCAGGAAACAATATCAATATAAATCGTAAGGATACCAGCAACAAGGTTACAGTCATACAGTCTTAAGTGAGAGGAGATGGGTGATAGGAACGATGAGAAGATTAATAGTAATAGTAATGCAGACTTAGTGAATAGTTTGACAGTGTTGAGGGAATTATTTGTTTAGCAGAGTGATGGCGTTCAGGAAAAACTGTTCTTGTGTCCAGTTGTTCTGGTGTGCAGTGCTCTATAGCATAGTTTTGAGGGTAGGAGTTGAAACAGTTTATGTCCAGGATGCGAGGGGTCTGTAAATATTTTCCCAGCCCTCTTTTTGACTCGTGCAGCATACAGGTCCTCCATGGAAGGCAGGTTGGTAGCCATTGTTTTTTCTGCACTTCTAATTATCCTCTGAAGTCGGTGTCTCTCTTGTTGGGTTGCAGAACCAAACCAGACAGTTATAGAGGTGCAGGTGACAGACTCAATAATTTCTCTGTAGAACTGAATCAGCAGCTCCTTGGGCAGTTTGAGCTTCCTGAATTGGTGCAGAAAGAACATTCTTTGTTGTGCTTTTTTGATGACGTTTTTTATGTTGGGTGTCCATTTTAGGTCTTGAGATATGATAGAACCTAGAAATTTGAAGGTCTCTACTATTAATGTGCACCAACAGACATTAAAAATGGATGGGGCTTGAATCACAGGGTTGTGACTTCATCCTGACTTTTTGGATTCTCTCCCAGACACTCCTGGTACAAGTAAAAACAACACAAAAGTCTATGATAATGGAGGGTCTTGTTCCAGATTGCTAAATCAAAAATGAGCATTGGGCATTGTGTATTTCATGTTTAATTTAGCAGATAACTGGCAGGAGCAGAAGCTGAATCCCCTCCCCCACCCACTGGCCAAATAATTAAGATTGGGAACTGAAGTAGAGATAACTTTCAAGCTATCCGTGTGGGCCCGAAAGTTCAGGCTGTAAGATGACCAATATAGGAATTCACACAATCTCTCTTAACAAAACAACAACAGGCCTAGGAAATACAGTCAAGAAGGATCCATGACAGTGGTGGGATTCTACCGGTTTTACCCGGTTCGGGATTACCGGTAGCGGCGGCCGTGGGAGGCTCCGCCCACCCACCTGGACGTCATCACGGATGCTCTGCGCATGGGCATAAGGCTCTGTGCATGCAAGAGGTGGCACATGCACTCACATTTGCGAACTGGTAGCGAAGGTAAGTGAATACCACTACTGAGCCATGAATCTCTTCTTGGAAATATTTCTTCTCCCCCCCAAATACTCACCTCAACAATGAAACTAGGCATGTTGCTCTTGGATGATCTAGCCCGTTTTGAAGACAAATTGCATCATTTAATCTCTCTCTGTGACATCTTGGTTGATCAAACAGTTGTCAAGCTGTTTGTGGTTCCAATGGCTATTAAGCATCTCTTCCCTGGCTAAATGAGTACATTTGCGATCTGCCCTCTAGCTATTCATAAATTGATATTATGTTGGTGAAACAAGACCTAGCTGAACGTCGCAGACTCCTGGGGGCTAAAAAAGACCTTTGAAGAAAATATTTCTATAGCGTTTTTGCAAACTTCTCCCCCCTCTTTCCCCCCCTCTTTCTCCTCACTCCCCCCACCCCATAACTCACTTCTAGCCCACAGGCAAAATACTTTACCATTATCTCCCTTGGAACACTCACTAAGTCTCCGCTATTTGTGCAGAGCTAAGCTTTTTGCGTTCCTCCGTGTGAGCTGGGGAATATCAGAAAAGTCACCCTTCCAGTTTATCAGCAACGCGAAAAGCTCCTCCGTAATGGTCAAATCTGCTTTGTGTGATACGTTATCCCATTGATATCCGGCCTTTCTGTTAATTCCAACATTCATACTTCAGACCATCATTAACATCGAAGCTAACATGAAAACCAGCCGTCACAGTAATTTGGCGCGTGAGATACAGTTTCATCACCTTCTTAAATACTGGGACCAAACATTCCAGAGAGTGGAAGATGTCCAGAAGAAGAAAAGCCTTCTCTTAAGACCTGATCATGGAGCTTCTTGGAAGGGGAGAACTTTCTCAGAATGGCCTATCTTGGTAATCTAGGATTAACTGCTGGTGAGATTTCAAGAGTAGGAGATGACCAGGCTGGATCTGAGGGTTAGGTCAAGTGAATCATTAGCCTGGAGTCCCTATGCTCCCAGAAAAGACCTAAGCCCAGCCCCCCCCTTGAAGTCTACACGTTTAAAGGGCACTGTACGATGGAACTGTAGAATTTGTCTTTCTGCTGTTTATCAGGATCTGGGTTAGTGAATATGGTTACCCCACTATCAGCAAGTATTGTTACACAGGCTGACAGTGAGTTAACTGTACTGAGTAACCCAGGCCCTGATAAACAGCAGAAAGACAAATTGTTCCACTGTACCGTCAATGCCCTTTAAGCAGTGGTGAAATCCAATCACACTTGGCCTATAAAAAATTCTATTCTATTCTATTCTATTCTATTCTATTCTATTCTATTCTATTCTATTCTATTCTATTCTATTCTATTCTATTCTACTCTACTCTACTCTACTCTACTCTACTCTACTCTACTCTACTCTACTCTACTCTGTTCTAGGTCCCTTCCAACTCTGTTAATCTGTTAATCACGTAAAACATCCCTCAGGAATATAACTATTTGCATTTGCAAGACAAAATGGCTGTCCTCATGTCAAAAAGGCTTGGGTAGCCTTCTACTCTGTCTTAATTCCGAAGATGCTCATTCATCTCAAAGGAAAACATGAGTGGTACATATTTCAGTAAGCCAGAGGCCGCAAAGTTCGTGAATGAGCTGGGACTTCTTGATCTCCGATGCTAGCTTCGTGTTAGGTTGAGTCTTAATCCTCCTTCATCATGACACAGTTCACCTGATAACAACTTCCTTGCCGCTTACAAGCGCTTTGAAGATTTATTAGGTACTTGTCAGGCAATGTTTTGAAGGCAAAACCTTTTAACATAAACTCTGGGCCTGGATCTTTCATCTGAGGAAAAGTTTCTCGGAAAGACACTGATTTTCTTCAGCAACACAACAGGTCAGAAGAAAACAGAGTGAGATTTAAACATCCCATTCTTTTTTATTCTTTTTTTGTTTTAGAGTGAGCAATCCTCCCCAGTTGCTAAGTATTTCCTTTAATAATGAAATTACTAAGTTACGAAACTTTTTATTGAACAGTTTTTGTGAGATGTTATTGAGCAAACTAAAGCATTTGCTTTTTTTAAAAAAATTCTACATTCTTTCTTCATCCAGTAATTCAACACTTAAAGACTGTTTTAGACATACAGTCTGATTACTTAATGGTTGCAACATTGTGTAGCCAACTGAACATGTAATTTGCAGTGGAATGAGCTTCCCTGTTCAGCTGTAAGCTCTCAATTTGTATATGTGCCCTAATGCTTGATCAAGTATTTCTGTTATCTAGTGTCTATCTATCTATCTACCTATCTATCTATCTATCTATCTATCTATCTATCTATCATCTACCTTCCATCTCTCTCTCATCTAACTTCCATCATCTATCTATCTATCTATCTATCTATCTATCTATCTATCTATCTATCATCTATCTATCATCTAATTTCCATCATCTATGTATCCATCCATCCACCTACCTACCTACCTACCTACCTACCTACCTACCTACCTACCTGAGTTTCTTTTGCAATGTAGCCCATGTAAAAACATTAAACAAAGCACAATAACAACCATTTTGATGGATACATCCATAAGTTTTCAGCCAAGTCCTTTTTGTGCTGTGTTTTACTGGTATGTCCCCACTTCAACACTAAAGCAAAGGAATCTCTAGCAAATTTGTGGTGGGTGCAGTTTCTTGCTGATGAATCTATGCTCAATATCATAATCAAGAATATCTTTCGATTCTGCATGCAGAAATGTATCACTGGTCCAGACATGAAAAATTATAATTACAAGCATGCATGCAATGCCATCAGATTTAGAAATGTTTGTGTTTTTTTTCTTCTCCTCCAAGGAGAAGGCACTGAAAACAAAGCAAAAATATCAGAAAAGCAAACTAACCAACCAACCGACCACAATCCAAAAACTGGGTAGCAATTTGGAGGGGGGGATTTCTGAAATGTTCTTTTCTTGAAGGACATTACTTCAAATGTTTACACTTGACCGCTGTATACTAACTACTATTTAGAGGAACACAGAATATCCAAAGAAGGTGATTTTTAAATCCAGGTACATAACCATCAGCAGTTGCGTTGAAATTATAGGCTATATTCTTAGGTATTATTTATTTCCTCTCTGGGAAAGCCAATGATAAAACTCTTTCATGTTACCAAAATAAAAGTTCAAATCTCTATACTTAACCTGTCCAAAGTAGAAAAGCTAAATTCTACAAAGTTATAATTTATATTTTTGCAGGGAACAGTCTGATCTCTGTGTTGTTTTTGCTATAGACTATATTACTTCATGATAGCAACAGCTTCTTATGTCCAAATTATGGCTATTCAAAAATGTCCATTCTATTTTTGAATATACATTTGCCGTCACATCTGAAAAATATATGCATTCATTTCTATTAGAGCTCTTGGGATATTTAAGAGAAATGAGGAGGTATATTCACATATAGCCTGAATGCAGTGTGCAAATCATGGAAAATCTGACTCTGAATTATGTGGTTGGTTTGCAAATCAATCATATCCAGCAATTAAAGGGAAGTTGAAACCCTAATCCAATTCAGCCTGGAAATTTACACTGAATCATTGGACTGAGTCAACTGAATTTGGAGTTCTGGATCAATCCTGAAAAAGCTGTTTGGTGCACACGTGGAAACTTCCACATTGATTTAAAAGGGATTTAATTGGTAGAAAGCAAATGCATATATGGATTTAATCTGAAAATTTGGATTGATTCTGAGTCTCAATCAAATTGCCTAGTAACTGAATTTTCAAACAAAGTATTTGTCAGGCCAGCCATGCTGTCTGGGGAATTCTGGGAGTTGAAGTCCACAGGTCTTCAAATGGCCAGGGTTGGACATCCCTGGTTTAGCTCCTTTATGCCATTTATTTAGACATGATAAATAGTATTTGTTTAAACTCACAATCAAGCATGTGAACAACTCACATGTGATTAGTATACTGGATGATTAACCACTATGCTACTCTGTGGGAAATTGGGAGGGGGAATTGTATGGAGCCAGAGTGATATATAGTCACAATAACATTCCTTTCTCAGAGAGTCAAGGACATCTTGCCCTGCACCTGGAGGGCTGGAACTGGGAGGCATCTCCAGTTGAGATGGGGCTTCGATTGGACCATGTGATGGACATGTGGGTGCAAGGGAAAGGGACTTGGACTTTCCTTTGGGTGAAATTCACTTAACACCCAAAGACCAGGTCCAACACACATAACAATCCCCAAACACACTCCCACCCACCACAATTCCCCACCCCTAAACCACCCAAACATCCACACAACAGTAATACAATCGAAACTTTAGAACATATCTGTTCTGACCACAACAAGATCTTTCAGAGGTGTGTAACAAGGAATTACACTTGCAACTAATTCAACTATTAATTGAACTGCCTGTCTGTTCAGACCGATGGCATTTAGTATCTTTCCACCTAAAAGATAAGCCGTCTGAAATCACCTGTACAATAGCTAACTTTCTGGGATTTTATTATATTCCGATTTCTGAAATTGTACTGGGTTCTTTAAACATTTATGATCTGGCCTTAGATTGTAATCAAATGTTGATTTGAGCTGTGCAATTTCTGGGTCTGTCTGACCATCGGGATGAATAAACCCAGGTGAGCTCCTCATCCTTATTCACCTAGGGATCTCAACATATATTTTAAATAAAAAATGCAGCTCTGAGTTCCATGGATTGACGGATTGTTTGTATAAAAACAGTACCATGCTGCATTCAATGCACCACAGATAAAGCCAGAAAAGTCCATTTTATTGATCTTGTAAATTACATTCTTAGCTGTATCTCAGTTTCACAGAAGGAGGGCTGGAATGGGGTGTTGAAAAAATCATAATAATTCCTCCAAGACATTGCGACGTAGAGATCCTGGCTTTTATAGACCCTATAGCCCTAATTCTTTTGCTTATTTTATCATTCCAGAGAGATCCGATGTAAGCGTCCTGGGATTTTATTCAGGGTCACTGTCATGAAATAAAGCAGAGTCCCAAATATTGCAAACGTACTGTGATGACTCCATCTTTTCATTTAACATAGGAAATTTTCAAAATGGTGCACATCGCGAAACCATTTCCAGATGATTTTGCATTCGCTCCATATAGTCACCCTAAAAATGTGATGTGTGTGTGTATCTATCTCTATCTCTATCTCTATCTCTATCTCTATCTCTATCTCTATCTCTATCTCTATCTAATTCTATATATCTATCTACAGTATCTCTCTAACTCTCTCTAATTCTCTATCTATCATCTATCTATCTATCTATCTCTCTATCTCTCTCTCTCTCTCTATCCATATCTATCTAATTCTATATCTATCTATCTACAATCTCTCTCTCTCTCTATCCATATCTATCCAATTCTATATTTATCTATCTACAGTCTATCTATCTATCTATCTATCTATCTATCTATCTATCTATCTATCTATCTAATTTTTTGCCTGTTGTAAACAGAGTTGTTCCAGAAGTGAAGCACCTATTCTCCTCTGTAATATTTCAGAGATAATGTTCTTTTCACTTTTTTTTTCTCCTTTCTTTTTTAATGCCTTCTCTGATCTGTTAATCATGCATCACAAATTGGTCTGGAATCCGTCTTCCCAGATATTGGATGAAGGCACCCAGCATAGTTTTTTTCTTCTTCTTTTTTTTCCTTTTTTCTTTCTTTTTTTTTTTTCTGAATGGCAAACACACTTCAAGAGAGATTTGGCAGGAGCTTTGAAAAGCAAACACTATTTTACTTGGAAAATATTAATAACCTTTATGACACCTGCCTTTTGATCTTAAGAGAATCATTAGATGGCTTGCACAGCTGAAGCCTTTGTGGTGCCTTTTGAGCAACAAAAGGGATTAATAGATGATCAGAGGGTTTCTTGGGCTCGGCTGGCTAAGGAGCAGGCAGGGATGACAGCGGCTACAGGTGTTTCTCTAAGGCTCTCACGAACTGATGAAAATGGTCTCTTCGGCCTGGCCCAAATTGTCCTCCTGGCACCTGTCAAGACTTGCTTCAACAACCATCTTTGAATGTTGACCCCACCCCCCCAAAGGCAACTGGTGGCGTGGATTCAATATATGTTCTGCATCTAAGAAAAGGATGTCTAAAGTGGGTTTTTCCTTCCAAGAAGAGAACAGGACTGATCGAGTAATAACCTCAGACCAGGGGTGAAATGCTACCTGTTCACACTGGTTCCAGCAAATCGGTAGTGATAAAAACTACCGACTCGGGCGAACTGGTAGTAAAAAAAAGCTAACTGGTATTTCTGACGATCAGCTGTGCTGCACGGTTTATATTCACTAGAAAGCAGGAAATCCTGCTTTCTAGCGAAGCTAAATCACACAGCACAGCTGTTCTCACCCCTAGCTGTTCTACTTACCTTTCCAAGCCTCCTTTTTCCATGCAAAGTGCGCATTTGGTGCGCATTGCACCAGCGCACACAGCATGCTTTTGGTGTGCACTGTGCATGTGTGTGCACACAGTGTGATTTTGGCATGCACTGTACAGGCGTGAGCAGCGAACCAGTGGCAATCCGCGGAGGATTTCACAACTGCCTCAGACTGTCAACCCTGGAGCCATCTTTGAATGTCTTCAGGGTTGCCACAGCGAAGCTGGATAGAGCTGTGGGAAAGGGAGAGCGAGGAGTAGAGATAGCTGGGGAAATATGCAGTCAAAATAACATTCTTTCTTCTGGGAACCAAGGACATTCTCACCAGCACCTGGAGGGGCATGGATGGGCCATCTGGGGCTGGGAGGGGAATTTGATTGGGGCAGTCAGAATTTTTACTACCAGTTCTCCAAACTATTCAAAATTTCCACTACCGGTTCTCCAGAACTGCTCAGAACTTGCTGAAACCCACCTCTGCTGCACGGCCCCTCTTTTCCTCTTTAGTGCACCCCTCTTTCTTTCTAAGGGACTAGAGCCCAAAATATATGAAGAACAGTTGCGGGAATACGGTATGTCTAGTTTATGAAAAGAAGGACTAGGGGTTACATGATAGCAGTGTTCCAATATTTCAGGGGCTGCCACAAAGAAGAGGGAGTTGAGCTATTCTCCAAAGCACCTGAAGGCAGGAGACGAAACAATGGGTGGAAACTAATCAAGGAGAGAAGCAACCTAGAACTAAGGAGAAATTTCCTGATGGCAAGAACAATTAATCAGTGGAACAACTTGCCTCCAGAAATTGTGGATGCTCCAACACTGGAGGCTTTTAAGAAGAGATTAGAATTAGACTATTATCTGTCTGAAATGGTATAGAGTTTCCTGCCTGAGCAGGGGTTTGGATTAGAAGAACTCCAAGGCTCCAACTCTGTTATTCTCTTATTGAGTATTGAGGCGAGTCTTCCTCTTGTAATGAGAATCTCTCCATCCACCAGTTCCAGGAGAAGAATAAAGAAAGAAAAGAAAGGATATGGCACAAGAGCTTGAATTTGCTCTCAGGGCATCCAATCCCATTTTGTTTCTCGTGTGGATTTTCTGGAGTCCCTGCATTGCAGCATCCCTTAAGAACGTTATTGCGGAGAAAACCGTAGCTTAACTCAGAATGCAGATTTGTCTCATTTGCATTTTTGAAGCCATGGGTGAACCGCAGGGCACTTCAGAAAGTCACCCTTGTTTTCAAATTTGGGAATGCCGTTCCTGGAGCAAAAGAAAGATTTGCAAAAGGCATCTAAGACATGGGAAATTAAAGAAGGGTGCCTGAGTGGAATAACAGAATTACAGAGTTGGAAGGGATCTTGGAAGTCTTCTGGTCCAGCCCTCTGCTCAGGCAGGACACCCTGTACCATTCCAGACAAATGGTTGTCCAAACTCTTCTTGAAAACCTCCACTGATGGAGCACCCACAACTTCTGAAGGCAAGCCATTCCACTGATTAATTATTCTAACTGTCAGGAAATGTCTCCTTAGTTCTAGTTAGGATTCCTCCTTGATTTGTATCCACCCATTGCTTCTTGTTCTGCCTTTGGTGCTTTGGAGAACACTGGGTGAAGGTTTATTCAACAACATAGAATCATAGGGTTGGAAGAGACTTTGGAGGCCTTCTAGTCCAACCCCCTGCTCAAGCAGGAGACCTTCTACCACTTCAGACAAGTGATTGTTCAATCTCTTCTTAAAAACTTCCAGGGATGGAGTATCCACAACTTCTGAAGGCAAGCCGGTCCACTGCTTGATTGTTCTCACTGAGAGGAAATTCCTCCCTAGTTCTAGATTGCTTCTCTCCTTATTTAGTTTTCATCCATTGCTTCTTGTCTTGCCTTCTGGTGCTTTTCTTAGTGGATGAAGTTCCTGGCCCACTGAAGTTGTCATTGCTAAAAGTTGCCTAGCTTAGAAATGCACAAAAATGCATTGCATGTCTGAAACAGGAGTCACTCGTGCCAAATTTAAGACTAGAAATAAAATAAGACGGGCTCCACATTCACTACTTGGAAGAAAAGTAAAAAGAAAATAAATATGGTTTCTCTATCATAGGAAAACGCACATAACTTTATGCCCAGGAAGAAAAGAAAGAGTGGACATGCTGTGCAAGTAACCTTTCAGTGTTATTTATGCCATAGAAAAGCCACACAAGGACCCTTGAAAAGATGTTTCCTTTTGCGGCGCCATCTTGAAAAACCCTCAAGGAAATGCCATTCAGCATTGTCCTTCCTTCTGTCCTTTCACCTCACTAACACCCAACTTTGGTCTACCTGTTTTTTGGATTCTCCAGTATAATTCGAACAAACAGGTCACAAAGCATTTGGCAGCAATTGTCTGCTGATAAAACATTATTAGAAGCTAAAATGCGAGTAGCGAGTGAAAAGAGAACCCTGACATTTAGAGAAGGCAGAATAAACAGAGTTGGAAGGGATCTTAGAGGTCTTCTAGTCCAACCTCCTGCTTAGGCAGGATACCCTGTACTATTTCAGAGACGTGGTTGTCCAATCTCTTCTTAAAAATCTCCAGGGATGAAATATCCACAACTTCTGAAGGCAAGATATATAGATCCTATGGGTCTTCTATCAAGTAACATCTATAAATACAGGTAATTCTTGACTTATGACCACAATTGAGCTGTTACTAAGTGAGACATTTGTCCAGTGTTTTGCCTCATTTTATGATCTTTCCCACCACAGTTGTTAAGTGAGTCATTGCAGTCATTAAGTTAGGAATACATGGTTGTTAAGTGAATCTGGCTTCTCCATTGACATCCCCATAATTAAGGCAGGGAAGATAACGGAGAAATCTGGAAATTGAGAAAACAGAGAGATTTAGAGAGGTTCAGAGGTCCTGAAGAAGACTTTGGTATAGATGAGCTAACCTCAAAAGTGTCTGATGAATCAAATGGGACATTATAATATTTTATTCCAAAATAGAATATATATATTTTTCTGAGTGCCCTACCTCGAATAATGCACACCAATTAAAAATTACCATTCTCACACTGAAAACCCCTTAAGAGGTTTCAACAGAAGTGATGACCAGCATAGTCATTAGATGTACCAACTGGGCACAACCAGAATCTGAGTGACCCAACCTGTAAATTGGTGCCCTGGACTTTACCTCTGCCTGTCAATCAATTACAGACATCAATCATGGCCAGCAAACGCCTGCCTCAGCAGAGCGAACGGCTTAAATCACAACTGTTGAGTTAATACTTTTCATACTGGAGACCTTAAAAAGCTCCTTTAGGGATTCTTCTCCATTATTGCATCAAAATTAATGAGATCTTAAAGCATGCACTATATCATTTGCAACATAATACTCTGCTAAATGGAAAACATCAAAATTGAGCATAATTTATTGCTATTTACATTCGCTTGTTAATTAGCAGTCCTCAGCCATGATCAAGTAATTGAGGAGAAAGGTTTTTTAAGCCAAGTTCCTTGGAAGAGAGATTAGGGCTTAAAAAGCATGCCTCTCGCTAATTAACACCGGAGAATGTAAGTACATATATCCACGTTGGAAGTAGGAGCGTAGAACTTGAAAGTAAACAAAAACACAATTTTATGAACTCAGAGAAGATTTATTTCTCATGTTGGAAATTGTCAATGCAGTGGGACCATTACGTTCCCTCATGTTTAATTCTGCATCATATTACAAAGCTTGACTTGGATCGGTTATTCCTGTTTACCTCACAAAGCTGTGGTGAGGAACAGCTGAATTTGGCCTGGGAGATAGAGAGTGGAAAATGTGGGCTATATAAATCTGTATCTAATATACCATTCACACCAAAAGCAGAGAGATACCCTAAAATAGGGTAAAAAAGAGACTGTTACAAATAAACCATGGCTGCCATTCAAATGTGAGATAGTTGTCCACTTTCTAAACATCTAACCTCGTGATACTAGAGAGAATTATTTAATAGACCTCTGGAATTAACCTTCCTCTCCCCGCCCCCCCCAATGTTCTTCCTCTATAGACATGGCTTCTGTGTTGTTGTTGTTCTTTCCAAGAGAGGCCTTGAATTTATTTGCAATTTATTTGCATATCTTTTTAAGCCTCTGTAGCTTCCATGAGTGGCCCTATCTCTCCATCCTTTTGGGAGACATTCCCTTATGACATTTGGGATGTCTCCAAAGCACCCGAGGGCAGGACAAGAAATAATCGGTGGAATTGTCAAGTGCTGGGGAAATCAGGAGATTCAGACAGTTCAAATGAGTGTAAAGATTTATTGCAAGCTTCAGCTCTCTACAAACATCTTACCAACTCAAGGTCAAGGGCAATGCGCGGGAGATAAGAGAAGCATTCAAGGTGGGATGGACTTAGATCTCTTGAAGATGCTCAGGGACTCGTGACTTATGACACATTTGATACCCTCCTCCTCGGGCTCAGCCTGGTCTTCTCTTCCAGGAATATCATTAAAGAGAGATCCAATGTAGAACTAAGGAGAAATTTCCTGACAGTGAGAACAATTAATCAGTAGAACCACTTATCTTTGGAAGCTGTGAGTGCTCCATCACTGGAGTTTTTAAGAAGAGAGTGGACAACGTTTATCTGGAATGGTATAGGAACTTCTGCCATGGGCAGGGGGTTGGTCCCTTCCAACTTTATTGTAATATATGTTTTTCTTTGGGCTACACAGAAGAACGCTGCAGAGAGGATTATCGGGATACTAATCTGTGATTCTTGACTGCTGCTAAATAAAATTAGTGCTTGGTTCCAGCAGGAATGCTCTTTTTTGATAATTCAGTTCAATTCTAATGTCACTCTCATAAAATAGAAGGAAATTGGTTGTCTTAAAGAAAGGGCCAAATTGGATTTGTACAGTGTGCCAATGCTATTGATCTAGGAAGATTTATTTATTATTTATTAAATTTCTACACCATCCATCTCACCTAACAGACTCTTAGTGTAACTTGGTATATACTATCACTTATAACCTAGTGTAAGTTTTCTTGGAAGCTTAGGCTCTCTGAACTAAGGCAGTATATAGAACTATAACAGGGACTTCCGATCTTCACAATCTTTAAGACTTGTGGACGTCCACTCCCAGAATTCCTCAGCCATCCAGTCTGGTTGGGAAATTCTGGGAGTTGAAGTCCACAAGTCTTAAAGATTGCAAAGATTAGAGGCCCCTCAACTATAACCTAACTTCCAATGTTTGAAATGGGATGTTCGCATGGCACCTCAAATAGAAGACGGGGAAATAAAACAGATCAGAGAAATAGGGTTTTGCAACCAAAAGCATCTAGACAAAACATGATTAATGCTAACAACGTCTGGATTGCGCACTCAACTGAGATAGGAGTCAACATGTTTGGTAACATCAAACAGAATCTGATACCTGAAAATATAAGAAGATTAACGTTTATAGTGATCTGTAGCTTTGCCTGTTCCAAGGAGACAAAGAGACACAGCCAGGAGGGACGTTTAAATAATAAATTGGCACTGAAAATCTTCCCTGGCGCTTAACAAAATCTGGCATTATATATAAACTCTTACTTGAGTCCCCCTTTTTTAAAAAAATAATTAAACCTTTGACTATTATCAGCCTAGAAACATGGTCTACAATGTTAACAGACAAAACAAGGCGAAACGTGAGTTGTTACAGCATGCCTCAATGAGACAGGTATACCCTACAGCACAAAACTGATGTCAGGATGCCTGCTGGAGGAAAAGGGCTGGGTTAGTGGGAGACAGGATGGAAGTGACATTTTCAACTATTAAATTTTGCTTCTGCAACAACATTCACATTTGAATGTGGGTTCTTAACAACAGTGTTCACAAACAGGGCATTCTGCAAGAGAATTGCTGCTGTTAAAGAATTTAGCGGAAGGATTTCTGCCTGCGTTAGATTTCCCCAATGGATGTTTCAACCATGATTCAGCCAGTAACCTTGACTATCACTAAGTGTTGTATATTTTTATCCTTGATGAATGTATTTTAATTTCCTTATGTACACTGAAAACGTATGCACCAGAGACAAATTCCTTGTGTGTCCAGTCACACGGCCAACAAATAATTCTATTCTATTCTATTCTATTCTATTCTATTCTATTCTATTCTATTCTATTCTATTCTATTCTATTCTATTCTATTCTATTCTATTCTATTCTATTCCATTCCATTCCATTCCATTCCATTCCATTCTTCAAGTGTTGCGTCATTCACCCTTGTGAAATTAAAAAGGAAGGCCATCTCACAAAAGCGATCATCATCAATTAATTCTACGATCCTACGCACAGATATTTGGCAACACTGGACTGTCTTATATCGCTCTTCAACTTCTATAAGTATATTCTAGTGAACGAATGAAAAACAACAACAACAACTCACAGTATCCAATTTTCACTGCACCCAGCCTCCCTCCCTTTCCCAAAGACCCGTAATAACTTCTTCAAAAACAAAAACAAAAAAAGAATCGCAAACATGGTGCCAAGATGCTTCCACAAGCCTCTGTCTACCCAATTTGGCAACACCAGAGTATCAATTGAATATAACCTTGCTTTGTGCACAGCTGCTGGAAATTACCATTCTGCTTAGAGATAATTGGCAATTAGTTAAACAACACTCATTAAACTCTTTTCTCCTGGCTCCGGCTGGTACAAGTCAATCTTTCAAAATTTAAATGAAAGCAAACTTTGTACAAACTTGTCCCAGTCTTTCTCTCCTTCTCCTTCTCCTGCTTCCTCTCCCATTTCTTTAAAGACATTATCAGGAGACCTACCACTGGTGCATTTCTTTAAAAGCAGCAAGGATGGAGGAGAAATCCAGCAAGCTAATAATATATTTGCAGAAAGAGAAATTACAGGTAGTTGTCCACTTACGACAGTTCACTTAGTGACTTGTCCAAAGTTACGACGACACTGGAAAAAGTGACTTATGACTGTTTTTCAAACTTATGACCATTGCAGCATCCCCATGGTCACATGATCAAAATTCAGAAGCTTGGCATCTGATTCATATTTATGACGGGGTGTCGGGTGATCCCCTTTTGCGACCTTCTGACAAGCAAAGTCAACGGGGAAGCCAGATTCACTTAACAACCAGCTTACTAATTGAATAACTACAGTCATTCATTTAACAACTACGGCAAGGTAGGCTGTAAAAGGGGGCAAAACTCACTAAACCGTTGTCTCACTTAGCAACAGAACCTTTGTTTCAATTGTGCTCATAAGTCAAGGACTATATTTAAAGAGACGGCTGCAGGAATGCATCATAAGAACAGGGACTTTAGGCATTTGCTGGTAGAATAAGGTGTACTATAGGTTTTTTTTTAAAGCACCATGATAGAAAAAAGATGTTGAAGCCTTCAAAAATGTGTAGAGAAGAGCAACAAAGACGACAAAGGGTATGGAGATTAAATTGTGTGATGAATGGTTGAGGGAACTAGGTATGTCTAACCTATCAATGAGAAGGATTAGGCGAGACATCATAGCTGTCTTCAAGAAGGAGGAGGAGGAAGAGGAGGAGGAGATCGAGAAGGAGGAGGAGAAAGAGAAGGAGAGAATAAGGAGGAGGAGGAGAAGAAGAAGAAGAAGAAGAAAAAGAAGAAGAAGAAGAAGAAGAAGAAGAGGAAGAGGAAGAAGAAGAAGAAGAAGAAGAAGAAGAAGAAGAAGAAGAAGAAGAAGAAGAAGAAGAAGAAGAGGAAGAAGAGGAAGAAGAAGTTATTGATCTATTCTCCAAAGCACCTGAGGGCAGGACAAGAAGAAAATGATGGAAGCTTGTTGAAGGGACATCAGACAGAAGAAGAAACTTTCCAGGAACTTCAACTGGGGTTTTTGCAATGGAACACTTAAATTTTCTCCCTTTCTGAACTGTTCCTGCTCTTGAGGAATCCATTAGTCAAGAATGATCTAGTATTTACCAGGAATTCTCTTTCCAAGTGAGCCTATCTTCTTTAGATGGACATCAAAAGAGACATATATTGCCATTTTCTTCTCTATTCTGGGTTAGAGAGCCTTTTTGATGATGGTTTGGCAACAGAGGAAGAATGCTCTACAGCGCAAAAGAACAACTATTGCAAGTATAGCAACACAACTTGCAAAACCTTTCAACGTTACACCCATCCATTCTGCCTAGCTTTGATCTTGCCCACATGGTGCTATTTTCCGAACCTCCAATGTTGCATTGAGTCACCTGGCTATGATGCCTGGGTCTCTGGAGACTCCTGCAGGCCAGCAGACCATATAATCATATTACGCAGTAAAGGAGAGTTTAATGGACCTAGGGGGAACATAATTGTGGAATTCAGCAGAATCCCTGCAGTGAATGTTGAGTAGGGGAAAAGCCATTTTCACAACCCTAAGAATAACTTATGGCAGTTTACTAACAGTGTAAATAATATTTTATTTACAGCAGTCAAACTGATAGTGTGTGGGCTGCCTAAAGTCTCCCCCTACTGGTTAGCTAATACCATTTTCAGCACAGCTAACTAGTTAACTCTGGAACCCAATTACAACTTCCTTCCTTCCTTCCTTCCTTCCTTCCTTCCTTCCTTCCTTCCTTCCTTCCTTCCTTCCTTCCTTCCTTTCTCTCTCCCTCCCTCCTCCCTTCCCAATTTCTTTTTATATTCTTCTTTCCTCTGATCTTTCTTCCTTCCCTTCCTTCCACCTTATCTGTCCCTTCCTTCCTTCCTTCCTCCCTCCCTCCCTCCCTCCCTCCCTCCTCCCTTTCCAATTTCTTTTTCTGTTCTTCTTTCCTCTGATCTTTTTTTTTTTTTTTAAGAATCTACTATCCATGCTTCTGTTTATTTGGAATATCAGCCAAAGCAGTTACAAGCTGTTGGTCTTTCACAGGAGCTTGACGTGGTGTGCTGATAAATTAGAATGGCAAGAATGCAGACAATGTGACACTGGTCTATATCAACAAATGCCAGGCCACAGACACTCATTTTGGGCCAGCTGCCTTCTGTCATCTCCCAAGAGCCTTTGACTGTCTTTAAGGAACTTCCTTTTAACGCATATAGTCGCCCAGTTCCACCAAAAACACAAGCCGAAACTGACTTTGGAGGAGGTACAATTTGACACCTTTGTAATTGCAATGGGACGAAGGAACAGGAGAAAGAGACATAAAAGAAATCTGAAATCTGGAGCAAAAATGTAATCTGAGAAAGTATCTCAGACAGGATCTGCCACAGTTCTTATACAGGTAAAAGAAGAAAGAAAGTGTATTTAGAACTGCAGGATACTATTACTCTAAACCTTGTAATAAAAATAATATTGATAACTTCAGTTTTCTACTCTGGTCTACCTTGAAAAGTTGGCAGTAATACAAATACATCAGCTTGAAATATAGCCCAAATTGTTTTGTTCTTTTTTTTTTTTTTACAAAAAAAAAAAGTTTATAATATAAAATGCAAAAAATACAAAAACAAATAGGGAAAACAGAGGAGGGAAAGGAGAAGGGAAGAGTGCCGAAAAGAAGGGGAAAGGAAGGGAAAGACGCTGACTTCTGACTCCCTGCGGTGCAGTATAATAAGATAGTAACATCCAACTCAGAGGTGGGTTTCAGCAGGTTCTGACCAGTTCTGGAGAACTGGTAGCGGAAACTTTGAGAAGTTCGGAGAACTGGTAGTAAAAATTCTGACTGGCCCCGCTCTACGGGTGGGTTCTACTTACCTTTACTACTGGTTTGCAGTGGGGCCGCGCACCCACCCACGCACGCTCTTCTGTGCAGAAGCATTCTGATGACGTCGGAGTAGGTGGGCGGAGCCTCCCGCTGGTTTTACTACCGGTTCTATAGAACCGGTGCAAACCAGGGGCAACCCACCACTGCCCCGCTCCCATCTATTCTCTGCCTCCCGAGTCCCAGCTGATCAGGAGGGAATGGGGATTTTGCAGTATCCTTCCCCTGCCATGCCCACCAAGCCACACCCACCAAGCCATGCCACACCCACCAAGCCCCACCCACAGAACCGGTAGTAAAAAAATCTGAAAACCACAACTGATCCAACCTCAACCTTTTACTTTTACATAGCAGTATAAACTAGTCATTTCTATATCAATCTCATCGGTAAAACCCAAAATCAAAGTTTTATTTTCCCCCCACCTCAAGCACGAAGTCCAGAAGTGGTTTCCAAGTAAAATATAGTCTGAATTATTGAGTCGTTAGAACATAGAGCTGACTCTTTGTTGGGTGACCTTGAAGCTCCAACCACATACACACACACAGGACTTTGAGCTAGGAGGTAGGTACTTAGTTCTTCAGGAATGAGGAACCTACAGCTTTTTACAGGACATTGAACTTCAGCTCCTTTGGACGTCGTTCATGGCCAAAGAGGAGAAAACGGGTAGCCTAACAACCTATACAACCACTTTTTTCCCATCCCCAGTTTAATAAATGTTCATTTATGGGTGACTTCAAAGAGTTACTTGTACTTGAACCTACCAGAGAAAGCAGGATAGGCAAACCCAAACTTGATATAATGTGCGGCTTTTGTCTTTTGTTGTTCTAGGGCATTGCAATGTTGAAGCTATGGGGACGTAAGCATTCAGCGTCAACTCACCGAGGCCTGCGTTCTTTTCAAGACAAACAGAGCAAGACAGTCTCTCTGGAAACACGCTCAACCTCTTCCTAACAGAAACTTGGAACGTCTTTTGAAAGTGTCAGAACCCTCGAGACCGCAACTTTCTGGTTTTGGCTCTGAACAGCTCTATAAACTTGTAATCTGAGTGCACACCTAAACGTTGCTTTTTTATTTTTATTTTTTATCTTCCTGGATGTGTGTATAACCGAACAATGCTTTTTCCCCACTTGAAAGCTTGACATTTTGAAGTGCTGCTCTTTACATGAGGGGCTTGTTGCAGCTGGAAAGACATTTAGACTCTTATGGAATCCCATCAAGCAACCAACCTCTACGATTTCCCTCACCCACCCACCCCCGACACCCCCCAGGAAAAGTTTGCTCTCTATTTTTCAGACAGAATAGTATATTCAGGCTCCAGAGCTCTTCTCAGGTTTTAGGACTTGGAAGTATCACATGTGCACTTGGCCGGTCGTGCATTTTTCAGAAATGGTTTTACTTGACGTGCGAAATCGAAATCCCCCCTCCCAAAGGAAGAAGAAAAAGGGAAGATCAGATGGATGTGGGGAAGGGGAGAAATCAAATCCTCCTTCTCGCACCTATGGGTGGCCTGTGTCTTGGGTTCTCTACCAGAGGCTCTTGTGGAGGGTTCCACGCAATAACTTAGCTACTCCTAGCCTTGCAATCTTCTGAATGGAGAATTCTGACCTTGTTCCTGAGTTCCTGTTGGGGCTTTTCTGCCAGCTTGGGAGTCACAGGCCTGAGTGTTCCTACCACCACTGGGAAGACTTTGGCCATGTATATGTTTCTCTGTGTGTCTGTTTTGTGTGTGTGTGTGTAAAACAAAAACTCTCTACACTTGCCAAGATTCTCCTAGTCCCAGCCATGCACATAGACACCAAGAACAGAATAACAGAAGGAGGAGGAGGAGGAGGAGGAGGAGGAGGAGGAGGAGGAGGAGGAGGAGGAGAAGGAGAAGGAGAAGGAGAAGGAGGAGAAGGAGGAGAAGGAGGAGGAGAAGGAGAGAATGAGGAGAAGGAAGAAGAAGAAGAAGAAGAAGAAGAAGAAGAAGAAGAAGAAGAAGAAGAAGAAGAAGAAGAAGAAGAAGAAGAAGAAGAAGAAGAAGAAGAAGAAGTTGTTGACCTATTCTCCAAAGCACCTGAGGGGGAGGAGGAGATGACCAGGGGTGGGCTTCAAAAATTTTAACAAGGGGTTCTCTGCCTGGTTGCTGGGTGGGCATGGCCATGGTGGGCGTGGCCTAGTCGGTCTCCTACAACATGGAGTGGGGGGGGGATTTTTGCCTTCCCTGGGCTACGGAGGCTTTCCTTGAGCCTCCAGGAAGGCAAAAATGGTCTCTCCAGGCTCTGGAGACCCTCTGGAGGCCCGAAACAGGCCCATTTCTGGCCTTCCCGAACTTCCAGTAAGCCTTCTTTTCACCCTCCCCGAGCCTCTGTACGTTCCCTGCATTTACCTGCATCCAAAACGGGCTGTGTGGGGACTCCTGGGAGGGGCGGGGAGGAGTGGGAAGGGCCAGCCAGGAGTGGGATTTGGGGCTTCTCCGAACTACACAGAATCTTAGCTAGAGGTTCTCCCGAACCCCTATGAACCCCGAGCAGCCCACCCCTGGAGACCATGACCCTAGGGGTCTTCTAGTTCAACTCCCTGCTCAACGACCCCCTATACCATTCTGAACCAATGGCTGCCCAATCTCTTCTTGAAAACCTCAATGATGGAGCACTGACAACTTCTGGAGGCAAGCCATTCTACTGGTTAATTGTTCTAAAGAACCATTCCAGAACATTTGTTCTAAAGAACAACGGAGAGGCTTTTTAAGCAAATCCTCTTGCAAAATCATAAACCCTGTCTTAGGTATAAAGCACCCCTGCCCCAAAGCGCCATCTTTCAGCGATAATGGGCGATACAACTTTGGTCTCCGAGAAACAGGGAGCAATTCTTCATTTGAGAAGATAATACATGTATCTATCGCACTGAGCTCTGAGCACTGCAGAATATTAGAGAGCAAAAGTTGGACTGGGACATGTCAGTATAGATCTGCAATGATCAAAGGAAGAAGTCGCCTCTGGAGAGGTGAAGACTGGGAGAGATTGGAGGGGAAAAAAGGGGTGGGGAGATTCTGAAGAGCTTCCTTAATGTGTTTTCTCTATATATTCCCTTTCTAAACGGGTTTCGTCCTCCCTTAGAATTCGTCTCCTCCATATGGCTTCCCCAATAAATATTTTAAACATTTGTTGGAAAGAAAACAATTGTGCATCGCTCTTTGTGCCACGCCGTACAACTCATTTTTTATGCCCCTTGGGTAAAAGATGCTAGGCCCCCTTCAGAAAACCTGCCATATTTGTGTATTAATTGGTATGCATTGTTGTGTTTCACTGGGACTTATGTTTCCAGGGAGGGAGGGAGACACACACACACACACACACACACACACACACACACACACACACACAGAGAGAGAGAGAGAGAGAGAGAGAGAGAGAGAGAGAGAGAAGGAGAAAGAGAATTAGAATTAGAATTAGAATTAGAATTAGAATAAGAATACCAGAAGAATATAAGCTAACGTTCTCAGATACCCTAAACGGGAGTCTGTAATATACAGTCTTGTAGATATATGCATTGATTGAATTTCAAAAGGTTGCAAATGATTAATTCGAGCAAGAATGATCGTTCTTGACTTGAAACCCCCTGGAGAAGAAGGGAGGAAGATGAGGATGTGTGAGGTGACAGCAAAAAGCCCAACTATCTATTTTCTTTGGACTTCAGTTGCCAAAGTAAACAGGGACCATCCATGACAGATCTTCCTAGACCAGTTTTCTTCTGACTGTCTATGGAGATTTTCAGTCAACCAGGTCATAGTTATCCCAAAGGTGCTTTTTCAAAAGGCAACTGGACTTTGTTTTTCCTTGAAGACATTTTGCTTTTCACCCAAGAAGCTTCTTCAGTTCTTGACGCAGTCGAGTCAGAATTGAAGAAGGTTCTTGGATGAGAAGCGAAACATCTTCAAGGAAAAACAAGGAAGTCCAATTGCCTTTTGAAAAAGCCACCTTTGGGTCTTCTTCTGACTGACACCTTCCAGATGCGTTGGGACTGAATTACCCAGAATTCCTTCAGGAGCAGTGGGCAGCTCGGAGGGAATGATGTTTCCCCATCTTTTAATCTCACTTTTCTCCTTGGTAGTTCCTAGATTGTTGTCTGGTTTACAGTAGCCAACACTCAGATAAGCAGAGATTAACACCAGACAAAAACTTAGCAGAAAACAATATCCTAAACAAGGAACTATCACGAGAAAAACCACACGCCCCACCAACAATGGCAAGCAACTGTATATAAACAGGGAGCAAATCCCCATGCACAGCAGCTCTGATGATGTTACATAGTTGGGTAATGAAACTTTTGCATGCAAATATCCAAGCTCAGAGAGCACCAAGGACTTTCCAGTTCATCCCTGAGCTACAGATAATCTCTTCTATTGGTATTACCTAAATCCTCTCAATGCTTTGACCTTGTACATTATTTAATATGTACTTCTCTACTATCATAAACTCCTTTCAGCATATAATACTGTAGATTCACGTGAATCTCTGGGTGTGATACACCCAGAAGACAAAATAACTATTGAAGGCCACTTCATTTTCTTTTGGGCCCTTTTTGCAATTAAAGTGTCCGATGAGATTAGCCAATGTGGCTTGAGCAACCCGGAGTAGAAAAGCTAAGCTGGGTTTCCATGCCTACAGCTTCATCATCTCCTCAACACAATTCACAAGAAAGCACCGGGGTTCGAAGTTCATCATAATTAGTCATTTAACAGCTGCTCTGCAAAAATACAGAACAAGGTGGAAAGAATCAAAGCTAAAAGCCATGTGGCTGATGGGTCAGCAGTTGGCTAAATCACCTTGCAGTGCAGAAGACCGACAAGGTCCTCATGTGGCATAAATCAGAGAAGCTCGACGGATTTATGGATGCTAGAAGTTTGGCCACTCGACACCAATGGAGCCAAGCCAAGTTCTATTGATCGGTAAGGGTGGCTACAAATTGGACACCTCAGAAGCATTATCTCTTTTGCACTACATCAATATCTCTGGGCTTTATATTACAGAGTGGACAGACACAGATTGACCTTCTGACCGATTTTTTTTTTTTTGAATGGAGTGCTCTATAAGATCCCGTTTTGCAATAATGTCTTCCAAAAGAGGGCCGTGTTTTCACAACCTTTCAAACACAGGACTAGCCTGTAGAAGGTAGAGCATCTTAGTTCTAGTCTTTGGACCTGCCTCAAGATTCTAGTACTGCCAAAACATTGGTCCAATATCCTCCATTCTCAACTGATTGATTGATTGTATAATTTATAAAGCCACTTAATAACAGGGTGATTCTCTGTGGCCAATAGAAAAGATGTAAGGGGAGAGTAATAATTTCCTTCCTTCCTTCCTTCCTTCCTTCCTTCCTTCCTTCCTTCCTTCCTTCCTTCCTTCCTTCCCTTCCCTTCCCTTCCCTTCCCTTCCCTTCCCTTCCCTTCCCTTCCCTTCCTCCCTGTTTTTTCCTTCCTTCCTTCCTTCCTTCCCTCCCTCCCTCCCTCCCTCCCTCCCTCCCTCCTTCCTTCCTTCCTTCCTTCCTTCCTTCCTTCCTTCCTTCCTTCCTTCCTTCCTTCCTTCTTAGATTTGTCTTCTGTCCATCTCAATTTGTAAGTAGCAAGTTCATAAATAATTTTCTTACAGTCTATAAGATAATGTCCCTAGCACCCTTGATGTGGGTCACCCAGGATGTCTGATCATTCATGTTCAACAAGATGGGAAAATCCATGACTTTCTAAAAATTATTCAAGTATTTCAAACCCACAAGTTAAATCTTCAATGAACCACCTCCGAGTGTCTTCTACCTCCTTGTACCTAACATTTGCTAGAATCTTGGACACTGTTTGCTCTGTGATTCTTCTGGTCAAAATAATAACTTGGGATCCAAAGGAGAAGACGACTGATTACTTTTGCAACTCTTTCTCCAATAGCTAGAAATTTTCTCACCTCTTTGCCTTTGGATCATGAGTTACATCCAATGGAGGTGAGGATCTGGATTGGACTTAGTCACGGAGTCCCTCATCATTATTAGATCTGGCCTAGGCTACTGTATAGGCTACTGCAGGGATGGCGAACCTTTTCAGCACCTAGAAACATCGTGTGCATGTGCTTGTTGGGGTTGCACTCCAGAAAAGCCGAACTTCTGGGTTCTAGTGTGCACGCATGCCCGATGATCACCTGGCCAGTGTGCATGCACAGGCTGGTTTTCGGCACTGCCGCATGTGCAAAGGGATCATGCTCTGGAAAAGCCGAACTTCTGGATTCTGGCACGCATGCGCACCCAACAATCAGTTGGCTAGCATGTATGCACACACTGGTTTTTGGCACTGCCGTGCACACGAAGGATAGCTAATCATCATGCGTGCATGCATGGAAGAAACCCAGAAGAAAAACAGGTAAGGCTGCACATGCCGGGTGACCTAGCTTCGCGTGCCACTTTGGGCATGCGTGCCATAGGTTTACCATCATGGGCCTAGTACATAGGCCACTGTACTCTTGATCTGAATCAGGTGAGTCCCAGGAAACCACACTGAACATCCAGAGACTTATCAATAATTCCTAATTTTTCCTTTGACACATGTCCTACAATATACCGGAGACCAAACAACGTGGTAGCTTCTGTGGCCCATAGCTTTCGATTTCTCCTTCAGGCTGTTTTTCTGGATGCAACCCCAAACTCCCCCATTAACCGCTGAGATCAGCAGTTCCTTAAAATTAAAACATTTATGGGAGCCACCAAACTACCACAGCCGGAGCTTTGAGTTTTGATGTTTACCTTGTTGAACGGCGGCAAGAAGCTTTTCTTGTTCTCAGTCCTTTAATTCCTTCATTTTTGCCTAAAGCAAGAAAAGCATTCAAACTGTCTCATTCTGCCAGGATGTTTGGCTTGGCTAAGCTGACATGGCTTTGTACAATATTCCCCCTTCCCCCCATGCTAGCTACAGGGCTAACTGATTTTGTGCATTCCACCAGAAAGGCTATTTTAAAGAAGAAGAAATAAAAAAACTTTACTTTAGATAGCCTACCTACCTACCTACCTACCTACCTACCTACCTACCTCTATCTATCTATCTATCTATCTATCTATCTATCTATCTATCTATCTATCATCCAAAGTACAGTGTGTGTGTGTGTGTGTATGTGTATAAATAACACACACATATAAACATACACACACACACACCTCTCCTAGGGCACAAAGAAAAATACATCTGCTGTGAACTCCACATAGGCATTAGGAAGGGCATCTGGCCAGTAAACATACATACAGTATACACAGATACAGACAAACACACACACACACATACAGTGTATATCTTTATCTCTATAACTCTCTCTATATATATCTTAAGTGTTTTTCTATCGAAGCACCTGGTCTACCCCATCCTGTGGGAGGGAGCATACTGCTTCCTTTTCGCCTTTCAGCTCCAATCCAGGAGCCCTCAAGCAGTCGCATTGACGACAAACCATTTTATACCAAATAAATATAATTTATAGCATCCCAATGTAAGGTATGGGATGATTATTGTCAGCTGAGAATGTCAATATACCCCCTTCCCGGAGACTCTAAGTTTAGCGGCTGGCTTTGCAGACATTTCTTTAAAGTTGACTTAAATGTCAGGTGTCATTAGTGCTGGATGTTCAAAAGAGTCCTCTGGTGCGAGCATCTTCTGCGGCTGAGGGTGAAAAGGTCACAGGAACGCAGAGGCAGAATAAAATAAAATATAAGAAAGAATGGACGGACGGACGGATGGAGGATCCTGAAGAGAAATAATACGAAGCGGTGTGCATTGAGGGAAGGGAATTCACTTTGGTGACATACGGAGGAGCAACTGTGTGTTTCTTGAAACTTGTGGCTAACTCTCGTTCCTTCCATGTTGATTTTTTTTTTCAACCCCTTCTCTCTCTTAAAGGAAGTTAGTCTTCCAAGTTCAACACACCATGTGCGTCTTTGAGAGAAAGGAAAAATGAACTATATTGATCAGGCAATTGACAAATGCAATAGAAATTTTATATGGCTCAAGAGAGACCACTAAATAATTTAGAAGTGTGCCAAATATGAGTGACAGCCAGCAGCGGGGGGTATTGATTACTTTAAAAAAAAACTGAGAAAGGCTCCCCCCACCCCTAGTGCTGAAAGCTGGAAGGATAAAGGAAAGAGGTCGCAAACACAGAGAAAACCAGGAGCTCAGCTATTAAGGAATGTTTTGTAACCAGACACTGCCAGACCTGGAAACTGAAAACGTATTCAGGTAAAAAGTACCAGCTCCCTCCTCCACAATCAATAACACAACATCGAAACATAAAACGCAAACTTTTGCTCTCCTTCCTAAAATTCATCTTAAGAGGTATTTGCAAGCATTGATTCAGGATGGCTTCCTAGAAGTCAGGTATATAGATATGTACATAATGTTGGTCAGGACTTTTGGCCTGGACTAGAATTTCAATGTAAGGTTCTTTCAGGAGCAAGATGAGTAGGAAGTTCAGGATTCGCTTAGAGGGGCTACTTGATGGACATATGAACCAGGACACACCCTACTAACTGTAGTAGCTATCGAAGACAGATATCTAGAGTCCAACTCTAGTTTGTTCAAAGTGGGCATAGCTGCTCTGTGGCAGTTTTGGTTTAATGCAGGGGTCTTCAAACTTTTTAAACAGGGGGCCAATTCACGGTCCCTCAGAATGTTGGGGGGCCCCCCCGGACCAGTTGTGTGGGCATGGCCAGGTGGTCATGTGACTGGGTAGGTGTGGCCAATTTAGCAGTCCATTAAACAATACACACAAATTACATTTAATTTGTTATGCTCCTGAGGATGGAAAGCAGGTTAGTGAAGGGATATAGCTGCCTTGGGGGGGGTGTGAGGGATTTCTGGTTTTTTTTTTTTTGTGTGTGTGTGTGTTTCTCTCTCTCTCTTCCTCCCTCTCTTTCTCTCTCTCTTTTTGGCCTCCCGAGGCCTCCATGCGTCCCGTTTTTGGCCTCCTTGGCCTCCAGAAGGCGGGTGGGGGCCGGTGGGTAGGTGGGCCGATGTGGGCAGGGCAGTCTCGTGGTCCTGTGTGGGCCGGATTAATGGCTTCAGTGGGCCATATCCGGCCCACGGGCCATAGTTTGATGACCCTTGGTTTAATGTATTGTG
Source organism: Pantherophis guttatus (assembly GCF_059756535.1). Classification (NCBI taxonomy): domain Eukaryota; kingdom Metazoa; phylum Chordata; class Lepidosauria; order Squamata; family Colubridae; genus Pantherophis; species Pantherophis guttatus. Next base: position 4,217,032 of record NC_142073.1, on the reverse strand, counting down.
CAAACACACAAAGTGATAAGGAACCGTAAGGGTTCTTCAAATACAGAGGGGCATTTTTCTTTCCATTGCTCAAAATTCAACCCTTCCATCAGTTTTACTCCATGTTGGGGAAAAAACATTTGAAACAAATTACACGCACATGAAATTATTACACATGCACGTCATAATTAGAACAATAGGGAATTAGGAAAAATTAAGGCAATTTTGCTGGTACCCACCCCACCAAACAGCTTTGCCTCCTGATTAATCAACAAACACTTTGCACTCAGCAAAACTGCACACCTAACGGAATTTTACGGAATCCCTTTCAACGGTCTAAAGTTCTTCTGAAGATGAGGTGGAAACTGTTGGGACAGATCATGCCTTTGGTGCTGTCATCGGAAGATTTCCTACGTTTTATATTTGTATATTTATATTTCATTACGCTTTTAAAGACATAACATCCCCAGAGGCTCAGACAATGGGCAATTGCTTTTTTTAAAGACTCACATTAATGATAGGAGTCTAATGTTAGACAAGGTGAAAATGCCTTTTTTTCCCCCTTCCCCAAATTGTCATACACTCATTTCGGTAATAATACATTGTGTTTAAAATTGCGCTTCATTCCCAGAGCACTTAAACTAATTACATTACTTAAACTCCTAATGTCCCAGGGAGACAGATACAATATTCTCCTGTTTTAAAAGAGAAGGAATCTGAGACTGGATGATAACAACAACAACAACAACAACAACAAAACCTAGATCAGGTCAACCTTGGAGACTGCTTAAGAAAGAATTAAGAAATGAAGAATGAAAAACATTTCTGCTAAAGCAAGACTTGTACTCTGAACATTGATTCCTTTGTAGCAAAAACATGGCAAGCTTCTTCTCCGGTAACATTGTACTACTAACTAGGGCATACTTTGCCAGACCAATTCTTGAATACAGTTCGTCTGCCTGGAATCTACACTGTATATTGGAGATTAATACGATTGAGCGGGTCCAGAGGTATTTCACGAGAAAAGTCCTCCACTCCTCTGCTCACAATAGAATCCCTTTTGCCACCAGGCTTGAAATTTTGGGCTTCAACAATCTGGAACTGCACTGCCTGCGGTTCGATCTAAGCATAGTACACAAAATTGTCTGCTACAATGTCTTGCCTGTCAATGACTTCTTCAGTTTTAACCACAATAGTACACTGGCAAACAATTGATACAAACTCAAGGCAAACCGCTCCAAACTCGATTGCAGAAAATATGACTTCAGCAACAGAGTGGTCAACGCCTGGAATGCTCTACCCGACTCTTTTGTTACATCCTCAAACCCTCAAACCTTAAACTGTCTACGATGGATCTCACCCCATTCCTAAGAGGTCCGTAAAGGGGGCATGCATAAGCACACCAGCGTGCCTACCGTCCCTGTCCTACTGTCCAGTGGTGAAATTCAATTTTTTTTTACTACCGGTTCTTTGGGCATGGCTTGGGTGTGGTGTGGCTTGGTGGGTGTGGTGTGGCTTGGTGGGCGTGGCAGGGGAAGGATACTGCAAAATCCCCATTCCCATCCCACTCTAGGGGAAGGATACTGCAAA
>NC_142073.1:4200463-4210463 GCF_059756535.1 Pantherophis guttatus | reverse complement strand
TCACAAATATCCTTCAGTATATTTATGTTAATGTTAAATTGCTTTTCTATAAGTATTCTGAATTAACAAGTCAAATAGGCGTTCTTCTCCTTTAATTGTAATCTTTGTATCCTTCTTGCTCCCTCTACTGTCCAACCTTCTAAATGTATGTATATATGTATGTATGTATGTATGTATGTATGTATGTATGTATGTATGTATCAGTGGTGGGTTTCCATTTTTTTTACTACTGGTTCTGTGGGCGTGGCTTGGTGGGCGTGGTGTGGCTTGGTGGGTGTGGCAGGGGAAGGATACTGTAAAATCTCCATTCCCACCTCACTCCAGGGGAAAGATACTCCAAAATCCCCATTTCCTCCTGATCAGCTGGGACTTGGGAGGCAGAGAATAGATGGGGGCAGGGCCAGTCAGAATTTTTACTACTGGTTCTCTGAACTACTCAAAATTTCCTCTACCGGTTCTCAAGTACTGGTCAGAACCTGCTGAAACCCACCTCTAGTATGTATGTATGTATGTATGTATGTATGTATGTATGTATGAAATCAAAATACCATCCACCATCCACCATCCACCATCCACTATCCTCCGATAGGAAGGATTCTTTCAATTAATTTCAAAATCCATTTCAAGTCCACCTGGACTCTTAGTCTATTTATAACTTTCCAAAAACAACACTCTAATCATCCTTTTGCCATTTATTCTCCAAATTAAGACACAATACACCAGCAGTAGCTCCCTCCAACATATCTAACAGTCAGGTAAGTTTAAAAAAAAAACACATGGAGAGAAATGTAAAAGAAAGGTTCAAGAAACCTGGAAATAAAAATGGAAGCTTCTTTTGGAAAACATCAAGTGATTTTTAACACCTAATGAATTTAAAAAAACGTAACATTCAATATTCTCCAATTTTAACCACCAGCATTTTCAAAATGTTTAGATAAACAAGATCGAATTAGAAAGGCTGATGTGTTGTAGCCAGTTTCTTTCTCTCTGAACTGTCATAATGCATCTGAACCCCTGCTTGATGCTCAACAAAAGCTGCTATACTTAATACCCCAATGCTGTACAGTAGTTGGGGGGGGAGGAGGGGTAAACGTTATTAGCCAGACTTCAGTGAACCAATGAATCCTCAAGGACAGTTTTACCATGCCTACATTCCTGAAAGCCACTGGAATTTTCTGAGTGAAGTTGAAGGAATCCAATCAAAGTTCAAATTCAGTGGTATGAAGAGCGTAACTCACTCAGACATAGATGTCCAAGTCAATGAGACTGAGAAATTTCAAGACCCTTCCAGAGACGGCAAGGATAAAACTGGGAAAAGTCAACCCCAGCAGGCCAAAAAAAGAAAAGAAAAGAAAATAGATTTGCAGAGAACATCAAATGTTCTCCTTTTCTTACATCGTCTGAGACTCAGCTCCAAGGGGGGGACGACTTCGACTGAACTGGAAAGTAAGTAGCAAAAAAAAAAAAAAAGTCTAGAGAGGCACATTAACACATGATGCTCAGATCTTTCTCTTGGATCTGCTTGTAAAATCATTTGCTCTCAAGACTGAGTCTCAGGACACAGCATAAAAGGGGGAAAAAAAAGAATAGGGAGTGTAAAAGTAGAGAGAGGTAAACTCAGCCCCCATAGTTTTTAAAGACAGCCATCTAGAATGAAAATAATAGGAAGGGGAGGGAAAAAGAAGGGAAGGGAAGGGAAGGAAAAGGGGGGAGGAAGAAAAGGAAAAGGAGGAAAGGAAAGGAAGGGAAGAGAAGGGAAGGGAAAGGAAGGGAAGGGAAAGGAAAGGAAAGGAAAGGAAGGGAAGGGAAGGGAAGGGAAGGGAAAGGAAAGGAAAGGAAAGGAAGGGAAGGGAAGGGAAGGGAAGGGAAGGGAAGGGAAAGGAAGGGAAAGGAAGGGAAAGGAAGGGAAAGGAAAAACTGCCCTAAAACTTAGAAAATACAAATTATTGGGTTGATCCCACACTGAAAATGCCCTCAACATTGTTTTTGGTATGTTTATTTAGAAACACAGCCAGCCGGTATAAACATGTATGCTTTAGTGTTTCCTTTTATAAATATATAGCTTGGGATTTTATATTCAGGGGTAGAGACAGGTTGATTGCTTCGGAAACCTCAATTTTAGAGCTAAGCATTGGGCCAGTTAGGATGTCTTTCCCCTTTCTCCCCAAGCTGTTTTTTTTTTTTTAAGCATGCTTATTAAAAGGCATGTAGTCATACCCAAACATAGAGACAAAATTGGTATTTTACAACCTGGAGCCACTGTAATATGATGCTAGGATGGGCACTATTTCACAAGGCAAAAAACCCAGATGTGACTAAATGAAGCCCTAGACCTGTTATGGCAAACCTATGGCACAGTGCCAGAGGTGGCACACAGCACCCTCTCTGTGGGCACACGAGCCATCACCCCAGTTCAGCTCTGCCGTGCATGTGCACACGCCTCCCACTGGCCAGCTGGTCTTAGGGTCTCTGCCGTGCATGTGTGGGGGGTGAGGGAGCTGTGCATGCATGCGTGGGGGTTGCATGAGGAGGCCACACACGCGTGTGGGTGGAGGCATGAGGGACGCGCATGTGCGGGGGGCAGGGTGCATGTGGGGGCTGCACACGCATTATATTTTGGGGTGCATGCATGCGCTTTGGGCACTCAGTCCGGAAACGGTTAGCCATCACTGCCCTAGACCAATGAATAGCCCACCAAGCCATGCCATGCCTACCAAGCCACACCCACGGTAAAAAATTTTGAAACCCACCACTGATCTTAGAGCTACAAGGCCCAATCTTAACTCCTTCACCATTTTCTGCAATAAACCTTAAAGCCAAGCTCTTATTTTTTTCTCCTCTGGTACCTGTCATATTTCCTAGAAATGGTCATTCTAGGTTCGATAAATTTTCTTCTCAATGATGGGAGCTTCTGTATGACTTCTGACCTGTTTTGGAACCTCAGTCCCTCAAGGAGAACATATTTTTTCAAGGGAGCAATTAGTTATCCACCACCATTACGCATGTCGGCTGCTTGTTCCCAATCTTAATGGTGAACGTTTTAAGAAAAGGAAGGGGTCAAATGCGCTAGCAATTCATGTACGCCAACTCTGGCTTAAAAGGATAATTTGCAAGATGGCAAGAAAGAGGCTGTGGCAAGCCTCTCCTGTCAAACATTCATCTTCCCAAGGATTCCCTAAATACTTATTTATAAGAACAGCGGAGAGAAGGACTGTCGATACTGCTTAGTTTAAAGAGTCCCCAAACACATGACATAATCCATGCTAGAAAACACATTTATTCAATATTTTCGCAATTGCCAAGCTCACTCACCATCTCATTTAAGTTGATGCCGCTGGGAGCAATTCCAGGATTTCCTGGATATTTTAAGTGCCGGCGCTTCTCCTTCAAAACGTAGAAAAGAGAAACAAAGCGAGCTCTTAGGATCGATGGCATTTTCACCCATCTCAGTTTTTAATCCTTCTGGGTTAAGGCCAGGTATAATTTCTAGGGCAGAATCTATCTATCTATCTATCTATCTATCTATCTATCTATCTATCTATCTATCTATCATCTATCCATCTTTATCTTGTCAGTCTATCTATCTATCTATCTATCTATCTATCTATCTATCTATCTATCTATCTATCTTCTATCTGTCTATCATCATTATCTATCATGTCCCTCTCTCTCTCTTTCCATCCATCCATCCATCCACCATCTATTATCTCTCTATCTCTCTCTATCTATCTCTCTGTCCATCTCTCTATCATCTATTCATCTTTATCTATTGTCTGTCTGTCAGTCTGTCTATATCTATCTATCTATCTATCTATCTATCTATCTATCTATCATCTATCCATCTTTATCTATCATTTGTCTGTCATCTATCTGTCATCTATCTATCTATCATCTATCTGTCTATCATCATTATCTATCATGTCTATCTCTCTCTCTCTCTCTCTCTCTCTCCATCCATCTACCCATCCATCATCTATTATCTATCTCTCTATATATCTCTCTATCTCTCTATCTCTCTATCTATCTCTCTATCATCCATCCATCCATCCACCCATCCATCATCTATCTATCTATTTATCTGTCTGTCTGTCTGTCTGCCTGTCTGTCTGTCTGTCATCTATCTGGCAGTTGACAGGATTTTGAGGAATTCACATTCAATGTTTTAGAGAAGACTAAAACCAAACTGAAAAAAAAAATCATAACACTGTGTCTGATGTACTTTGGCCATGTCCTGAGTTCAACTTCATTGGACATGTCAGTGATGCTAGGAATGGTTAGTGGAAGAAGAAAAAAAAAGGGCAAGCAAAGACCACACTGGCCTGATAACATCAAATCTGATCCAAAGTTGAACATCCAACAACTGAAAGAAACTGTGCTTGATAGGATAGCATGGAGAGCACTTGCCTAAAAAGTCACCAAGAATTGGGCACTGAACTCATGGGTTTTTAATCATTTGCACAGGACAAAGCTGGTTATAATACTGGTATAAGAGCCCTAGTGGTATAGTGGTTAGAATGCAGTATTGCAGGTGAACTCTGCCTACAGATAGATAGATAGATAGATAATTTTATTTCTATACCACCCCTCTCCCGAAGGACTCGGGGCGGTGCACAGCCAAGTAAAAAACACAATACAAATCCCAATTAAATTAAAAAATTATTAAAATTATTACATTTACGGCCAAGATTCGTTAAAAACCCAAAAATTTAAAACTCCGAATTTAAAACTCCTTTACAAAGATAGCCCTGCCTGTCGGAAGAGCAGGGTCTTGAGGGCACAGTGAAAAACTCGGAGGTCAGAGATTGTGCGTATTTCCGGGGGCAGTTCGTTCCAAAGGGCAGGAGCTCCCACAGAGAAGGCTCTGCCCACAGCCAGGAGTTCGATTCTGACCGGCTTAAGGTAGGCTCAGCATTCCATTCTTCCGAGGTCAATAAAATGAGGACCCAGATTGCTGAGTTGTGTGAATGTGATCAAAGCAACCACAGCAGGTTTAAATGAAGGACTTGGAAGGCCTTTCACTGCAGAAAGGAAACTCAGTTAGGACTCTGGGCCATTGGCCAAAGGCGTATTATCCAATACTTTGAAAATGACCTCAAATGAAGGTCTGTTTTATCACTGTTAATATCTTGGCCAACTTGATAGTAACTTTCAAATTGAATCTTCCTCCCAGTTGTCTCACCAAGTTCAGCTTCTGATATAGTCTCTCCTTTTGGCAAAGGAAAAAAAAAATCCTGTTATTGACTTCTGTTTGTTACGATTTGCTTGTCCCATTGAGTTCAATAGACTCACTGTAAATGTGTTTGCATCGGCCTTCCAAGCACCGCTAACCATCCGTAGGGATGCATTTAAAGGGTGGGGAATTATGGGATGCTTGGGGAACCAAAGGAAAGAGAGAACTCAAGAGAGAACAAGAATATCCGAGAGACCACTCCTAGGATATGATTGTGAATGCGTGTGTGTGGGTGTATGCATACACACAGTGCAAGGCATACATCTATCCCAACGCAAACCAAACAGTCCCTCAAACCATTCAGAAACAAACAAACAAACCAGTAATGGTTGTTATGCACCATCATGTTAAACAGAACTCTTTGGAGCCTGATAAAAATCAATAACAAATATCCGCTTGTTGAAATGTCATTTTCCCAGTTCTGTTTTGCTCCTTTCTATGGAGATTAAAGAGCTCAGAAAAGCAACATTGCAAAGTACTTCGGAGACACCCTGAATTATTCCGGTGTTTGCTGCCAGACTCCATCTCCTCCCCTGCCTCAGAGTAATACACCGGGAGTCTTGTATACCTCTCATGCTATATTTTGCAAGGTTCCAAAAATAAGGATTTGTGTGGGTTTTTTTTTTTTCATTTATTATTAAAATCCTTGCTCAGAGGCAACACCTACTATCATTTTAATTGTAGGTCCTTGATTTGTGTCTGGGTGTCTCTGGGTTTTGTTTTGCATGATATTAGGAGAGAAGACAAAGTCGTAATGAATACCTCTGTGTATTTTCTGGCATCGCCGACAACAGCTTTTATTTCACAGGGATAATGAAATGGTTATGACACAGTGGGGGCATTTTCAGTTTAATGGAATGGGTTTGGGAAGAGACAGTGCCAAATAAAACAGATCGGTTACTCAGATGCAAATAACTGGAAATTAAATTAGGAGTTCTGAAGGGCACAGCCAACCAGGAAAAACTGAAATTTTACTCTACGATAGAACGAAGTAGTTGACACATGACTCCTTCATGGCATGTAATGTTGCCACAACTTTGAGGTGAAAACAAGGGACGTATATTTATAGCCAATTATCCAAATTTTATTCCCATTTTTCTCTAGCTTTAATAGCTTGTTGGAGAGGTTTCTCATAACGGAAAAAGGTTGCTTGCTCCAGACATTTGCCAACTGAAAAGAGGGAGGTAATGACACAGGCTTGGCACATAGAGCCACCATTTCTACCCTTGTTGAAGGATTGTATGCAAACCCACCTCCCCAAACCAGCCACAGTGTCTGTCTGTCTGTCTGTCTGTCTGTCTGTCTGTCTGTCTGTCTGTCTGTCTATCTATCTATCTATCTATCTATCTATCTATCTATCTATCTATCTAAAGTTTTTCTATCTTCGACTATATATATTCTATATATTCGACTATCATGAATGCGACTGCTTGAGGGCTTCTGGATTGGAGCTGAAAGGCAAAAGGGATGCAGTATGCTCCCTCCCATATGCTGGGGCAGATCAGGTGCCTCGATAGAAAAACACTTAATCTCTCCCCTGGCTCAAGCTGATGAAGGGAGGAGAACTTGTGGCTCAGAGGTTAATACAACTGCCTAACATGCAGGCAGCCCAAGTTTGAATCCAAGTAAGGGTATGGCTAGCTGATGAGAGCTAAATAGCTTGAAATAGACCTATACTAGTCTCCCTTTATTTCTTTATCAGTGAAATATAATATATTTATATTTATATATACATACATACATACATACACACACATATATATACACACACACACACATATCTGGGAATAGTTTCACAAAGGAGCAGGTGAGATGCACAAATAGCAATAGTAGTAGCAATAGCCCTTAGATTTATATACCGCTTCACAGTGCTTTACAGCCCTCTCTAAGTGGTTTACAGAGTCAGCATCTTGCCCCCCAACAATCTGGATCCTCATTTTACCGACCTCAGAAGGATGAGTCAACCTTGAGCTGGTCAGGATCAAACTGCTGGCTGTCAGCAGAGTTAGCCTGCAATACTTCACTTTAACCACTGTGCCACCATGGCTCTTACATTATTCCCAGCTTTTGTGATCCAATCAGAGGTTGTTGGACTTGTGAGGGCTCCTAAGGACTAACACACAGAGTCCCGGACCACTCAAGTTTTAGAACTTCATATCAGGATATCAGCTTTCAGATACATGATGCTTTTTGAGAATAAGGAAATCTTTATTTTATTGGTTATTTGGTCCTGACTCTGGAGGGTTGGTTGTAGACGTAGTCCTTAGGAAATGCTATTGGATGGATGGATGGAAGGAAGGAAGGAAGGAAAGAAGGAAAGAAGGAAGGAAAGAAGGGAGGGAGTGATGGAGTGATGGAGGAAGGAAATGCTGTTGGAACGAAGGAAGAAAGGAAGAGAAGGAGGGAGGAAGGAAAGAACAAAAGAAGCAAGGAAGGAAGGAAGGAGGGAAGAAAGGAAGTCAAGAAAGAAAGAAGAAAGAGAGAAAGGAAGGAAGAAAAAGGAAGGAAGGAAGGAAGGAAGGAAGGAAGGAAGGAAGGAAGGAAGGAAGGAAGGATAGCAGACTATGGAGAATTACTTGAACATTTTCTGCTGTCTTAATTTTATTGACCGTTGGACTATACAGTTGAAAAAAGAAAATTAATTGCAGAACCACTTTTGCGTAAAACATATATGCTTTGGATATAAATAGTGCCCCTTTTGTTAATGGTACTACTTTGCCTAAGTGGCTGTTTCTAATTTCATCCCCCTTTAAATTTAAGTACAGATCACCTAGACTTTTTTTTATTGTTGTTTATTTAGGTACTGAAGAGTAGCAGAATATAGAACAAGGAGGAAGTCAGATTAAAAATACCACAGTCCAAAATATTATGGAAGAGACAGAGGGGTAAGAAAGTACAAAGCTTGCTCTCCAAATAACTTTTTGAATTAATCCTTGTTCCTTTTTATTTTTTGGTGAACGGATTACAGAAAAAGACATCAAAGCTTTTGGCCAGCGTTGACAAATGTAAGGCAGCACTATACTTTGGGATGACTGGGAGAAGTGTTTTTTTCTTAGTGTTTTGCAAGTTTTAAACCACCTGTGTAGCCAATCACCTTCTCTTAAGGGAAAATGAGAAGAGAGGGCCCAACTTTTCATGCTTTCAAAGTCTGCTTGGACTGTATGACTTGAAAGAATTCTGTCTAACAACTCTCCTATTAAAAGGAGGAGCATCAAGTCAATTTCTAGATGTCCTCAGTTGTTCTCACCCTGTGGACTGCTGAGGAGGGGGGGTACAATATCATCCCAGGAGGTCTGCGAAGGCTTGAAGATTTAAATCTTGAGTTAAGTTTGGGGGTCCATGGCCACAAAAGGTATTTAAAACAGGGGTAAAATCCAAATTTTCTTACTACCGTTTCTGTGGGCGTGGCTTGGTGGGCATGGTGTGGCTTGGTTTGTGTGGCATGGTGGGTGTGGCAGGGGAAGGATACTGCAAAATCTCCATTCCCACCCCACTCCAGGAGAAGGATATTGCAAAATCTCCATTCCCATCCCCCTCTGGGGCCTGCCAGAGGTGATATTTGCCGCTTCTCTGAACTGCTCAAAATTTCCACTACCGGTTCTCCAGAACCTGCTGGATTTCATCCCTGATTTAAAGGGATAGTGAAGAAAAATTTGAGAACCACTGCTGTAGCTTCTTTATTTCCCGGGTTGACAATTCTGGAAAATTAGAAATGAGGTTATTTTTTGGAGGGATGTTGTTTTCTAGGGAAGAAGCCACTACAAAGAAGGCCCTCCTTCTTTTAGGTCCCATCAGGTGTAGTTCCTGAACAGAATCTGGGAGTCCTGCTAGAAATACTTCGAAACCTCCTCCCAGAGGGGAGCAACAGAAACAGACCGTAAAGTGGGTGTGTGGGGTCTCTAGCAATGCTTTGAGCTCTAAGCACATAGCACTTATAAGCAGCATCCTGAATAACGGGAAGCGAGCTTCTTATAATCTTCTCGGCTGTCCTTACTACTCTCTGTAGGGACTTTCTATCTGAGGCACTGCCACCACCAAACGCAACAGTGATGCAGTTTGTTAAAACGCTCCCAATCTTGCCTCTGTAAAAATGTCGATTGCCTTTATTGCTGGAAGTGGTAGATGAAGCTACCACTGATAGCATTTCCTGCCATGTAACTTTCTATCACCTTGCCATTCTGAAAAATCCCCTTTTAAGTTCTTCTCCAGAAGTTGCAATGAGTTGAAGACAATGATGCTTCTGTCTACAGCTCATGAGTACAGGAAGTCCTCGGCTTACGTCCATAACTGAGCCCAAAATTTCTGTTGCTAAGTGAGACAGTTGTTAGGTGAGTTTTGCTCCATTTAACAAGCTTACTTGTCACAACTATTAAGTGAAAATACTGAAGTTGTTAATTTAGTTACACATTTCTTAAGTGAATCGGGCTTCACCATTGACTTTACTTGTCAGAAGATTGTAAAGGGGGATCTCGTGACTCTGGGAATGCTGCAACCATCATAAATATGAGTCAGTTGACAAGCATCTAAATTTTGATTACGTGACTGTGGAGAAGCTGCAATGGGTTGTAAGTGTGAAAAAAACAGTCATACGTAGGTCTCTTTTTTTCAGTGCCATTGTAACTTTGAACAGTCGCTAAATGCATCGTTGTAAGTCAAGGGCTACCTGTATGCATGGAAACCTTTTTGAAACTGCTGATTCGAGTCTTGAAGGCAACAGGAAGTGCCTTGTCTAGGAAAATTGCTCTGTTCCTTCCTCGGAATCGTATTCTC
>NC_142073.1:4105463-4197963 GCF_059756535.1 Pantherophis guttatus | reverse complement strand
GGAAAGCTGCCATGTCAATAGTTTCCAAATGCCGGGCAAGGCAAAACTTGGCACAGAGTCTCTGGGATTCACAGACAGATCTTCCCACTCTTGAAATGACCGACTGAACAAATTGTTTCCTGCAAAAGCCCCCTGCCCTTTCGCTTCTCTTTTGTTTCCTATGGGAGGGGCCAATCCCCTCCAAGGTGTGGCTTTACTCCCAAGTCAACCCTGCTTTCTTAGTTGTTCTTTTCTTCTGGCAGCTCTGCGCATGCACACAATGGGAACAGGCTCCAGCTGTTCCTCTGCCTTACTGCTGTTTAGCTCCCTCTCTGCCTCCGATGCAGAGTGTTCATCCAAGCTTTCCCCAACCCCCAGGACTGGCCCATGTTCCTCCCCAACCTCCTCACTGTCCGACTCTGCTGCCAGCTCCGCTGGCCACTGGCGGGCCACAACAGTAACATCATCAGGGTTAGAAGGGAGTTGGGTTTGCAGAGAGGAGGAGGAGGAGGAGGATTATGGGTCCTTGATGCTCTCTGAGCTTGGTTGTTTTCTTGCAGATGTTTCCTTACCCAGCTAGGTAATGTCTTCAGTTACCTAGGGACAAGGGAACCTCATGACCCCATTGTGAAAATTACATCAAGGATGCTATGATTTATGGGGTGCTATCACGGCTTCTTCTGCAGGTTTATGAGTTCAGAAACATCTAGAAAATGAACAAATGTTCTTGCTCGATTTAGCAAAGGTGATCTAATATATCGCCTTTTTAAAGCTCTTCCTTGCCTCTTCTATAACTCCAACTTTTGTTCATTTCAGCTATTTGTTTGGCTCTCCATTATATCTTTGTGATAAACAGTGTGGCATGAAGGCCATTTATTTTCTGGGAACTATAAAGAATAACATAGATAGCAATGTAATTATTATTTCTTCTCTTTATTTCCATGACACCTCTGTTTTCTTTCGTCCTAACTTTTAGAAGTGCTTTTCTTTTGATTTTGTTTTTTTTGGGGGGTCACACACACACACACACACACACACACACACACACACTTACCTTGATCCTGTAGGATCTTTTTCTGAGCATTAATCAGCTATTCAGCAACTACCGGCTGAACTTCAAAAGACTGAAACAGGGAAGCAGCATGGTAGCTGAACTGGCAAGTTAGAACGGAATACATTTTTATATATCAATTTCAGCCTTGATCAGAGATCATTTTGGATGGCTAGAAGCCGTTTGTAATGCCAGGCATTTTTTTTTTTTGGAAATGTATTCATAATCCCGTTCATTTTTCTTTCTGCTTCCTAGCTCTGGTGCCACAGGAAGCCCAAAACTGCACAATTTGGATGTTTTGACTGTCCAGTAATTGGCAAGGAGATCTTCAAGGGAAGTCTATGGGCAGAGACTCCCTAGTTCAACATGGGGTGACAAGGCTGTTGATGGGCTTCACGGTGATGGCTCATCAGAGGGGGTTTCAGGAGAAAGTCCATTTTTCATCCACACAACTAGCTGCATGGAGCTGAAATGAAAATGGGGATAGAACCGACGTGGATAGAGAGGCTCTGTTCTTAGGGTTTCTAGGGGGTCCTTTGGGACATTCTCTCAATTTTGAGAAGAATCAGGATTTCTGAAACACTGAGAAGGAGGGAAGGAGAGAAGAAAGGGAGAAAGGGAGATAGGGAGGAAGGAAGGAGAATTGAAGGAAGGAGAGAGGGAGGAAGGAAGGAAAGAAGATAGGAAGGAAGAGAGGAAGGGGGATGGAAGAAAGAGGGGGAAGGAGGGAGAGAGGAGGTTGGGGGGAGGGAAGGAAGGAAGGAAAGAAGGAGAATTGAAGGAGGGAGGGAGGGAGGGAGGGAGGAAAGAAGGTCAGAAGGAAGAGAGGGAGGGGGATGGAAGAAAGAGAGGGAAGAGAGGGAGGAAGGAGGGAGGGAGGAAGGAAGGAAGAGAGGGAGGGGGATGGAAGAAAGAGAGGGAGAGAGGGAAAGAGGAGGGTGAGAGGGAGGGAGGGAGGAAGGAAGGAAAGAAGGAAGGAAGGTAGGAAAGAAGGAAGAGAGAGAGAGAGGGAGGGAAGGGAAGGGAAGAAAGTGAGGGAAGGAATGGAAAGAGGGAGGGAGGAGGAAGGAAGGAAGGAAAGAAGGAAGAACACCAATTTTTTTTTGTTTGATTAGGATAACATTGTTCTTATGTAAGAACAATAGAAGTATGTATTGTAGTTATAGCATATATAAACACAATTTATGTCAACAACGGCTCCTCTGGATCGTTATTCCCCAGACCCAACTAACCTCATCATTTCAGTGATTTTGAATAAATGCCCAAGTTCATTTTACTTTTTTTTCCCCCACCTTGTGGAACACGTAGAGAGAACATGGAATGCATATATCCGCACATGCCAAGTTTGGCTAAGTTTCTTTGTTTACTGGGTTTAATTGTGAGTTCTTTCTGCTTTACCACACAATTTTATGATCGGGTTAAGTTTTCTTATTAAAAAAAAAAACATGAACCAAAAAAACAAAACAAAACAAAAAAACCCCATCAGCATCCTCTTTTGCAGATTTTTTTTTCCTGTTTCAGTTCCAACACGAACAGAATGCAAGCTGAGACTAGCATAAGTGGCAGCCACTGGAAAGGTTAACCTGCACCCTCTGACTTGTGCGTACGATACTCCATTGCACACTTGAAATGCCCAGAAATCTTTTCAGGGTTAAGGCAGAGGTGGAAGTGCTGAAGAGATGGATCTGTCTGCCACTCAGCAGTCAAAAGGAGGGGGTAATTTTGCAAGGGGGCAAACCCAACATACCTGCTTCCTGTTTAGCCCTTCACTCTGTCAAGTGTGTGTCTTTAACACTCCTGGACTTTATCTTCTCCTGGAAGTGATAAGGACCATGAGCAATTTGGAATGTCCGAAGCCTAGGCAGCTCTAGCCCAAATCTTGTTAACCCTATAGAGTCTTCTTTCCATTAAAGGATGAACATATATTATCTAGATGTGAAAGGCACTATATTAAGCAAAACAACATAGACTTGGGACTTCTCGTTGACCAATTGGCCCAATCTCAGGTGACCCACTGCCACGGGTTTACAAGAAACAAGTCCAATGGAACATTTTTGCAGGACACTCTTCTGCCATTGACTTATTATAAGGGCTGGCTGGATAGCCTACATATCTTAAGGTTGCCAAATTTGAGAAACATGGATTTAGAGGAGGGGGTCAGGGTCTTCTCAGCGGTGGTGCCTTGTTTGCAAAAATGTCCTTTCCAACCATTTTTGCCAACCCTTATTCCAATTTTTGTAGTAGTGGAAACTTTTGATTTTACCTAGGATTCTGTGTGTGTCTGTGTTTGTGACACTGTGTATGTGTTGATGTTCTGGTTTCTGCAGGCTATCCTTCAAATCACATTGTTGATGTGGTCAGGATGTAGATTAGGGGGTTAGAAAACCTATGATCCTCTAGATCAGGAATTCCCTAACGTGGCAACTTTAAGACTTGTGGACCTCAACTCCTGAAATTCCATGGCTGGCTGAGGAATTCTGGAAGTTGAAGTCCACAAATCTTAAAGTTGCCAAGTTAGGAGACATCACCCTGCCGAGGACATCTCCGTGGTCATGTGGCCGGAATGACTAAACACCAAAGGCGCACAGAATGCTGTTCCCTTCCCACCAAAGATGGTCCCTGTTTTTCTACTTGCATTTTTAATGTGCTTTCGAACTGCTAGGTTGGCAGAAGCTGGGACAAGTAACGGGAGCTCACCCCATTACGCGGCACTAGGGATTCGAACCGCTGAACTGCCAACCTTTCAATCGACAAGCTCAGTGTTTTAGCCACTGAGCCACCATGTTCCTTATTAATTAATCAATCAATCAATTAATTAATTAATATCAATTAAATAATATCAATCAATCAATTAATTATTATCAATTAATTGATATCAATTAATTAATACCAATTAATTAAGTAATATCAATATTAATTGATTGATTGATTGATTGATTGATTAGGACCTGACTTAAGTGTGGAAGATGGAGACATCAGGAATTGGTGCCTGGATTGAGAGTATATTGAGAATTTCAGGTGGAATTAACTTCTCAGAAAGGCTGCCAAGTCTGATTCTGCCAGGATTAGCTCTGACAGTAGATTTTCAAGGCTCCCTTGGATAACTGCAATCAGTACGTATGGCTCTATTTAGTTACTACTCCAGAAATGCAGGCAGACAGATGGTTAGTGGCAACATAAAGTTCCCTGATGTGCAAAAGAGCCTTTTGGCATTGTACAAGAGGAACATCTTTGAACATGGATGCCAAGAGTTCCTCTGTTCGCTGTCATTCCTAGGAAAATTAGATCATCTCCTCCCTGTGGCCTCTTTCTTGATAAAGAAGCGACTTGCAGGATGGTAGACAGCGATGGGAACCAGTGTTTGGAATACTACTACTACTACTACTACTACTAATAATAATAATAATAAAGACATGATAAAGTTGCTAAATTAATCCACTGGTCATTATGTAAAAAATATGCCCTACTTGTATCTGAAAAGTCATGGGAGCACAAAGTGGAAAAAGTTATCAAAAATGAAATGGTGAAGATCTTGTGGGACTTTAAAATATAGATGGACCGTGATTTGGAACACAACACGCCAGATATCGCAGTTGTCAAAAGTTGAAAAGTACAATTTATTGCATCGCTGTATCAGAAGATGCCAGAGTTGAAGAAAAAGAACTGGAAAAAATCACGAAATATCGTGACCTGGCCATCGAAACTACATGGCTATGGATGAAACATGTAACAGGGATACCCATTGTCATCGGGGCACTTGGTACCATGTCCAAGAATTTTATAAACCACATCAAGAAATTGCAGCTTCCTGCAATAACACTAACAGAACTACAAAAAACTGCGCTACTTGGAACATCGTACATCTTAAGAAGGTATTTGGTTGATACCTAGGACGCTGGCAGCAACCTGTATCAACCATTAGCACCAGTCAATGGTATTTGTGATGCATTTTTGAATGTTCAGTTGATTGAGTTTCATGTTGATTAATAAAAGGGATAATAATAATCAAAAGCCTGAATAGCAGTTGAATGGGCCAAGGTCAGAATCCATCATTATTACTACTTAATTCTTTTTGCTTTTTCTAATTTAAGAAGAGCATAAGCCTCTGAGAGTGGAAGTTGTCTTGATAATTCTGATTACTTATCATTAGTGGAATAGTTTTGGGGAAGGAAAAAAAATACTTCATCGATTTTGTAACATGTCTGCAGGCTGTACCAGGATGATATAGCTAATTTATTTATTTTTCTTGATTGAGTGATTTGATTGGGCAATCAAAAAAGAAGGAAGGAAGGAAGGAAGGAAAGGAAGGAAAGGGAAGGAAGGAAGGGGGAAGACAGAAGGAACACAGAGAGAGGGAAGGAAGGGAGGGAGGAAGGAAGGAGAAAGGAAGAAGATGAAAGGAAAATAGAAGAAGAAAGAAAGAAAGAAAGAAAGAAAAAAAGAAAGAAAGAAAGAAAGAAAGAAGGAAGGAAGATAAGGAAGGGAAGGAAGGAAGATAAGAAGGGAGGACGGAGGAAAGGAAGGAATGAAGGAAGAAAGAAAGAAGGAAGGAAGGAGGGAGGGAGGGAGGAAAGGAAGGAAGGAAGGAAGAAAGAAAAAAGAAAGAAAGAAAAAAAAGAAAAAAAAGAAAGAAAAGATTCAAGCTAAATTGGCACTTGCCTTTTGGAAAAGTTCCACACCATTACTGTGATTTCAGGAATTCAACCGAGACCCACAAAAGTGGCAGTAGTTGGCTGAATACTAAACCTAAGCCGTGGCATCCCCGCCTTAGCATCCCATGTGCTTGCTGTGTAGCCATTAGATGAAAGCGCAATCACCTGTCAAACAAACTGCTAGAACTGTGATAAATTAATGATCAAATAGCACCAGCTGATGTACATAGCAGTGTTGAGGGTACTTACAACTCCGGTCCTGGGCTTCAGAAATATAGCTGATGTGCGCATACACAAACACAGACGATAGATAGATGGATAGATAGATAGATCGACAGACAGACAGAGAGACAGAGAGACAGACAGATAGATAGAAGATAACAGATAGAAAGATAATAGAGAGATGATAGATAGATAGATAGATAGATAGATAGATAGATAGATGAGAGAGAGCGAGAGAGAGTGAGAGAGAGAGTGTGTGAGAGAGATGCATTAAAGAAAAATGTCACATCATCACATGACAACAAATCATCCATCAAAGAAAAATGCCTTTTTTTTTAAAAAAAAAAAACCTTTTCCTTTTCTTTAAATAACTGCATTCTGCCATTTTTAAAGACAAGCCAAAGAGAGTGTGAGAAAGCCGAAAGCAAAATCAGAAGAGTTTTCTAAAGGCAGATATTTGGGGTGTGCCTGTGTGGTTGTTTATGCGTTAGACACACAAGCACAAGTTTTTTGTTTTTTGTTTTATTTATATTCCGCCCTTCTCCGGAGACTCAGGGCGGCTTACAATGCGTTAAGCAATAGCCTTCATCCTTTTGTATATTTTATACAAAGTCAGCTTATTTCCCCCACAAACTGGGTCCTCATTTCACCTACCTTAGAAAGGATGGAAGGCTGAGTCAACCTTGTTGTTACAAGTCCAATCAAGTGTTGTTGCTGAAAGGGCTC
This sequence comes from Pantherophis guttatus, assembly GCF_059756535.1. Classification (NCBI taxonomy): domain Eukaryota; kingdom Metazoa; phylum Chordata; class Lepidosauria; order Squamata; family Colubridae; genus Pantherophis; species Pantherophis guttatus. The sequence goes on along the minus strand of NC_142073.1, from coordinate 4,191,333 downwards.
ACCCATTTCAGTGTTTCCCAAAGTTTTAGAAATATGGAAACTTCAACTTCCAGGATTATAAGTAATGCCATGCTGTCTAGGGAATATTGGGGACGGAAGGCTAAAGCCTAAAAATGCTAAAGAAATACTATTTGGGCCACCATCAGTAGCCCTCCCTGCCTGTCTCCTTTGATAACACTTTGGTTGAGTTCATGCAGGAAGCTCTATCTCAGGGGTGTCAAACTATTTAGAATAGAATAGAATAGAATAGAATAGAATAGAATAGAATAGAATAGAATAGAATAGAATAGAATAGAATAGAATAGAATAGAATAGAATAGGATAGGAAGAGAAAGAGAAAGAGAAAAACAGTTGGAAGGGACCTTGGAGGTCTTCCAGTCCAACCCCCTGCTTAGACAGGAAACCCTACACCACTTCAGACCAATGGTTATCCAACATCTTCTTTAAAACTTCCAGTGTTGGGGCATTCACAACTTCTGGAGGCAAGTTGTTCCACTGATTCATTGTTTTCACTGTCAGAAAATTCTTCCTCAGTTCTAAGTTGCTTCTCTCCTTGATTAGTTTCCACCCATCACTTCTTGACCTGCCCTCAGGTGCTTTGGAGAATACCTTGACTTCCTCTTCTTTGTGGCAGCCCCTGAGATATTGGAACATTGCTATCATGTCACACCCCAAGTCCTTCTTTTCATCAGACTAAACATACCCAGTTCCAGCATAAACAGTTCCAGCAACTGTTCTTTGTATGTTTTAGCTCAAGGCCAGTGTGCTTAGATCTGGCCAATTTTTTTTTACTACCGGTTCTGTAGGTGTGGCTTGGTGGACGTGGTTTGGTTTGGTGAGCGTGGCTTGGTGGGCGTGGCAAGGGAAGGATACTGCAAAATCTCCATTCCCTCCCCACTCTGGGGCCAGCCACAGGTGGCATTTGCCGGTTCTCCGAACTACTCAAAATTTCCACTACCAGTTCTCCAGAAACTGTCAGAACCTCCTGGATTTCACCCCTGGAACTGGCCCGTGGTACTGCCCTGGAAACAGTGAAGGACTGGGCCACGTTGTCTCTGCCAGTAAAAACGGAGCTCAGGAGGGTCTCATGCAGCCTTCCCGGGCTCCGTTTTTGCTGGCTGATGGTTGCCGGAGGCTGTTGCGAGCCTGTCGAGAGCCCATTTTCGCTGGCATAAGCTGGGGCCACCACCTGCACCCATGACATGAGTGACGTCGAGCTGGCCATGCCCCCTGGCCACGCCCAGCTGCCCCATCACAAGCTCAAACACAACCCTGTTGTGGCCCTCAATGAAATCAAGTTTGACACCCTTGCTCTATCTGGTCTATAGTTTGCATTTGTGGTAGCTTTGATGCTTCTCTGTTCTGGCCTCGTTTTGACCTTTCGTTTTCTTCTGGTGGCTTCCCAGCTTGCATGAATCGAGACCAATTTGGCTTCGTTTCCATTTTTTAAAAACAACAACAGTTGCCTGCCTGTTATGAAGCCAGAAACTGGGTTAATTGAGTAAAAGAATTAAGCATGCTTTGTGAACAAGGATTGTTGTTGTTTGTTGGTAATTTGGCACATGCGGGTGACATATTCCATATTTAGAAAATAAGCAAGGTTGAATGTGACTTTTCCTATTTATTTTTAGTGATGGGTAATTCGTTTCATTGTTTTAGCCAGGTGGTCAATTAATCCTGAGTATTTCGGATTATTTAGGTTTTTTTTAAAAAAAACCTCGGTTTTTATAATGCTCCATTTTATTTTTTTTTAAATCAAAGTCTCTCAAAATTGTACTTCTTTGATAACTGGCTGCAACCAGAAAGTTAACCAACTGTCCTTCTGAGATGCTTCTTCTTCCTCCGAGCTTTGGATTTAATGTGTAATAACTCCTGATTTTTAGGGGATTCATCCTATGTAAAGGTAAAGGTAAAGGTTCCCCTTGCACATATGTGCTAGTCGTTCCTGATTCTAGGGGTCAGTGCTCATCTCCGTTTCAAAGGCGAAGAGCCAGTGCTGTCTGAAGATGTCTCTGTGGTCATGTGGCCGGCATGACTCAATGCCAACCTGTTACCTTTCCACCAAAGGTGGTCCCTATTTTTTACTTGCATTTTTTACGTGCTTTTGAACTGCTAGGTTGGCAGAAGCTGGGACAAGGAACGGGAGCTCACCCCGTTATGCGGCACTAGGGATTCGAACTGCTGAACTGCTGACCTTTCAATCGACAAGCTCAGCATCTTAGCCACTGAGCCACATCCTATGAGGTCCCTGCATTTCCCAATTTAGTAAGCCAGAAATGGCTCCTCCTATTCATCCCGTTGATGGCTTCCCACCCTTAATTTATTCTTTTTCATATAAAATCTCATTACCTGAACATGATTCCGTCACTTCTGCTTTTATCTTTGATATGAGAACAGAGAGAAACCAAAATCAATCCCTTAAAATAAAGTCTATAATCAATTTCCTCACTTTAATTTGCTTTCAAAGTTCTACACTGAATTAAGCAGAGTGTAACTTCTGAGACCCAATGGAATGGGGAAAAGGAAAAATGGAAATTTTTTCCTAGAGAAATAAAGTTGAAAAAAGAAATCCAAATAAATTTCATCTGAAGGCTATTTTCATGTTGAAATGCTTTAGTTCTTGAATGAAGCAAAAGGTTTGGACCAGTGGTTAAATCCAAATGTTTTTACTACCGGTTCTGTGGGCGTGACTTGGTGGGCTTGGCTTGGCTTGGTGGTCGTGGCAGGGGAAGGATACTGCAAAATCCCCATTCCTTTCCCATTCCAGGGGGAAGGATATTACAAAATCTCCATTCCCACCCCACTTTGGGGCCATCCAGAGGTGGTATTTGCTGGTTCTCCAAACTGCTCAAAATTTCCGCTACCGGTTCTCCAGAACCTGTCAGAACCTGCTGGATTTCACCCCTGGTCTGGGCAGAAAGGGTCAAAAATGCCTTGAGTAACTTTAAATTTATTTATTTATGTTTATTAATTTTTCACATTTCTGAACCTCCGTCAAAGAACTGCAGCTAATGGTCATCTCTTGTTTTCTTTCATTGGAAAACTGAAGAGATACTCATGCAAAGACTTTCTTTTTAAAAAGTGATTTTTGTAGCAAATGGACAAGAATATTAAGAGTAGCACATGATGGTCACAGATCCTGTCTGCTAATAGGAGGTATTTAAAGGATGGTAATGACCGGTCTTGCAAATTCGATGATAATTTAATTTGGTTCCATAGTTTGTCTGACATTTGTCTTTTGCCAGCTGAAAAAAATAAATCTGATATGGAACAGACTCTGACATGCTGAGGAATGGCAGAGAAAATAATTTGCTTCCAATGTTTACATGGATTTATTCCAGGCATATATCCTAAACTGGAAGACACATGGTGAAATCTGCCCATTTTAAGCTTGCAATATTCTTCAATAATACTACATGGAAAGACAAATGTCCAGTGAAGGGATGGATGGATGGATGGATGGATGGAGGGAGGAAGGTAGAGAGGGAGGGAGGGAGGGAGGGAGGGAAGGAAGGAAGGAAGGAAGAAAGGAGGAGGTAGGGAGGTAGGGAGGGAAGGAAGGAAGGAAGGAAGGAGGAGGGAGGGAGGGAGGAACAGAGAGAGGGAGAGGGGGAAGGAAGGAAGTGTAAAAATAAATGAATGGATGGGTAAATAAATAAATAAATAACAGCTGAGCAAAGAGAAATGCAGATCCCCTGTCTACATTATTTTCTTCCAAACGAAGACAAAGCTGGTGCACAGTAGCCCATTTTAATCTTTGAGTGAGACAAAGCCAAATTAGTAGAAACAACAAGGGGTGAGGGGGGAACGATGAAGTGATAAAGGAAATGCAGCCAGAAGAATTAAGCTGACAAGGCCGTGTTCATTGGCTTATTAGAAGCTTTGATTCATTTCCCAATGGTGATTGTAAAATTTAATAGTATCAGCCCGCGAATAAAGTTCTGGAGCGAGGACGGGGATGTGGAATGCTTTCATTCCAGATTATGAACCCGGTAGGTTGGATGACAAATGCCTGGGGCAACATGGCATCAAAGCCAGGTATCGTGCCCAACACGGAGCATCTCAGCTTCACACAGGCTGCGACTGTCATGTTGTCAGCCTTGCGTGGCCAAGGAAGAAGCGAAGAAGATGGGCGAGTTGACAGACAGACAAGATAGAGTCAGGGTAGGTCACGAGTTCCAGTTGGTTTCAAAAAGCTCCGTGAAGACACTTCATCTGATCCATTGTGTAGATTCGGTCCCTTCAGAGCTCTACGTGGCAACAACCCCCTACGTGGGATTTGTCAAATGTAGGGTTTCCTGGGAATTAATTCCATTTTAGCTTCTTATCGGGGAAGCTTCAAGGTGCCTGCCAGAGAGCTCCTAATTGCCATAAAGGTTCCTGCAGAGATGCTTGAGATATTCAGCATTTGCAAATGTAGATGTAAACTGACTTCGCATGCACCAGATTAATAACACTTAAAGCACGTATCATTGTAAAATGTGCATTTTGTGAAGTCTTATGCGGAAAAAAAAAGAGAAAATACATTTAGAAAGACATATTTTTCTGCTTTGTCATTGCTTCCTTCCTAGGGCTGAGAGAGAGTGATTGGCCAAAGGTCACCCAGGCATCTTTCTTGCCTAAGGTAGGACTAGAACTCACCATCTCTGGTGATTGGTGAAGTCATCCAGCTGGCTTTCATGCCTAAGGCAGAACTAGAACTCACAGTCTCCTTGTGATGGTCCAATGTTACCCACCTGCCTTTCATGTTTAAGGCAGAACTAGAACTCATTGTCTCCCAGTTTCTAGCCTGATGCCTTAACCACTACACCAAACTGGTTCTCACCATATTTCATTCACAAACCATGTAGTACAACTGGATAGAGATCTCTAGCTTCCTTCCTCAAGTGTTTGTCTACCTGTCTGAATCCAATCTAACTTTTACTTTAACTGTACAGGGATTTGAATATGTGATACTCAAAGGAATTGCCTTGGGCTGGCATTTCCCCCCTCTTTATTACAACCAACCTTAAAACTGTGAAACAACTTTAGTTGTGTAAATATGACAATCATATATATATGAGGCTAAGAACCATTCAAAAACCCAAGAAAGAAGCACTTTCACAGCATTGCAAAAAACAAACAAACCCTCTTCCCATTTGCCTCTTTCCACCCCCTCTTGCAAATTGTGGTGTCAGTTCCTAGATGAATATTCAATATTCATCAGTCTAGGGTGCTTAATGTGCAGTCCCAGGGAAATGGGCCAGGATCTAAAGAACAATTTTAAGATTGTTTTTACATCCACTAAAATATTCATTTATGTCTTTCAGCAAGACATTTTCATATCTGCATAACACTTCCTCTAATCGCTCCTCTAGAGTTTTCTTATGATCTACTCTCTGATTTAGGAAACTATTGTCCAAAATACCATAAACCTATTCCTCCTTCTCTCTGGAAGATAGAACTAAGGGTCAGTTCCTTGGATCCTGGCCTGTTGTTATTTTATGCAAAAAGAACTTCATTGTGCATGAGGATTGTGGACAGACAAATCACCCAGAGGTTCCCAGAGAATAGAATAGAATAGAATAGAATAGAATAGAATAGAACAGAACAGAACAGAACAGAACAGAACAGAACAGAACAGAACAGAATAGAATAGAATAGAATAGAATTCTTTATTAGCCAAGTGTGATTGGACACACAAGGAATTTGTCTTAGTGCATACGCTCTCAATGTACATAAAAGAAAAGATATATTCATCAAGAATCATAAGGTGCAACACTTGATGATAGTCCTAGGGAAACAGTCAATATAAATCATAAGGATACAAGCAACAAGGTTACAATCATACAGTCAAAAGTGGGAGGAGATGGGCGATAGGAATGATGAGAAGATTAATAGTAATGCAGACTTAGTAATTAGTTTGACAGTGTTGAGGGAATTATTTGTTTAGCAGAGTGATGGCATTCAGGAAAAAACTAAGTAATTAAGTTTAAGAAAAAATTAAGTAATTTTCCCCCACCAGCACCATTGTAATTTCAAACAATTGCTAAATGAATTATTGTAAATCGAGGGCTACCTATCACATAAAGATTGCATCTTCTATCTACATAACCCGACTGCATCAGAAAGGTAGATAAATAAACCCCAAAGCTTTCCTTGGACTATCCTGTCCGGATGGGTTTGTTTGGGGGGGGTTTTTTTGGTTTTTTTTTTTTTTAAGAAAGGAAAAAAACTCTTTGATTCCAATTAATGATAATGGCTGGGTCAGCCTGTCATCTCTCATGCTCTTTATGTGCTGTTCAGACATTGACATGGCTTATTAAAACCTCAGGTGCTCAACATAAGCTCTGCCTTGGAACCAGTTGCCAGAGGCATCAATGCACACACAGAACCTGTCTGCAGGTTTCTAGGTTTTCAGATCTGTCATCGCTTGAATCCTTCTCATGCATCCTGGCAGTACAACAGAGCAGATGAAAAAGTCCACCCAACCTCCCAGAACATCACTCGTTGGAAGCAGGGAGGATGGAGGGAAGAGACGCAGTGGGAACAATACACAAAGACTTCAAGGGTGTTGCTTTCCCTGCCTCCGGGGTCATCGTAGAAGGTAAGAACTCCATGATCAATACTGTCCATGTGGGAGGGACCAAAAACAAAGACATAAATCTGGGAAAAGGCTCATAATCTTTGCTAATCATTCTTCCCGGCTGCTTTTAAGGTGTGCCTGAGAATAGGATAGGATAGGATAGGATAGGATAGGATAGGATAGGATAGGATAGGATAGGATAAAATTCTTTATTGGCCAAGTGTGATTGGACACACAAGGAATTTATCTTGGTGCATACGCTCCCGATGTACATAAAAGAAAAGATACATTTGTCAAGAATCATAAGGTACAACACTTAATGATAATCATAGGGAAACAATATCAATATAAATCTTAAGGATACCAGCAACAAAGTTACAGTCATACAGTCATAAGTGGGAGGAGATGGGTGATGGGAACAATGAGAAGATGATAAGATTAATATTAGTGTAGACTTAGTAACTAGTTTGACAGTGTTGAGGGAATTATTTGTTTAGCAGAGTGATGGTGTTCAGAGAAAAAACTGTTCTTTTGTCCAGTTGTTCTGGTGTGCAGTGCTCTATAGCGTCGTTTTGAGGGTAGGAGTTGAAACAGTTTATGTCCAGGATGCAATGGGTCTGTAAATATTTTTACAGCCCACTTTTTGACTCGTGCAGTATACAGGTCCTCCATGGAAGGCAGGTTGGTAGTAATTGTTTTTTCCACAGTTCTAATTATCCTCTTAAGTCAGTGTCTGTCTTGTTGGGTTGCAGAACCAAACCAGACTGTTATAGAGTTGATCAAAGCTCCAGAAAGGTAAGTTATACAACCTCACTCAGACAACCAATTTTCTCTGGTCCAGGAATAGTGCCTACATGGATAAGTTCCTTCCCTGTTAGTTTGGGGGCTCGAATGAGTTCACAAAATACTTTGCTGGTTTGTTCCTTTAAAGACTAGACCAGCATCCCCATTCCTGGGTCAGAGTAATTATGAAATTGAAATTGCAATCGATTGTTTGATTACATTTTATACTGCTTCAATCATGCAACTCTTGGTGTTGTACAGATCAAATGGCCACAATAAAACATGTTGGGAATTAAAAACAACTCAACCAAAAATGAAACAAGAAACAAAGTAATGCATAATTACATCGAGATCCCAACGGCCTTATCTAACCAGGAGAAAGCTCTCCACAATATGTCTGCTTTAACCTCCTTCCAGAATGCTGGAGAAAAGTTGGATAAATCTAATTTACCATGGAAGACTACTTCATATAAGGAACATATGATAATGTGGTGACCAAAACTGGATGCAGTACTCTAGGTGTGGTCCTACTAAGGCTTTATAGAGTGGTATTAGTACCTCACTTGATCTTGATTGTATACTTGGGAAAAGACTCCTTTTAAGGTTAGTAAGAAGATTAAAAGATCCTTCAAAATCTGACAAAAAGCTTTACTCTCTTACAATCAATCACCTCTCTAAGGCTACACATGAATGAGACAAGCAGGTATGGAGGTCCAACCACCATTCAAGAAAAGAGATTTATTCCCCAGTGTTGTTCTTGGCTGGCCTTTTGCCTGAGCTGGTAACTCAGTTCTCATAAATTCTCGCCAAGCATGAAAGCTTTCTTGTCCTGCTACCGTTAAGAAACAATCAGGAGCTCAGATTTCCTGGCCATTTATGATTCTCAGTATTTACGATAAGTCACTACTACCTGTTTTTTTGAACAGGACCCTTGGTTAGCAAGGGGAAGGGGCAGTATCAATCCACTGATGATGCACAGCACGTGGGACCTTGGACAGCCAAAAAGATTGCAACTAATTGTTGGGCTAGAATAGAATCACAGAGTTGGAAGGAACCTTATAGGTCATCTAGTCCAACCCCCCGCTGAAGCAGGAGACCTTACACCATTTCTGACAAATGGCAGTCCAATCTTTTCTTGAAAGTCTCAAGTGATGAAGCTCCCACAACTTCCGAAGGCAACTTCTGTTCCATTGGTTGATTGTTCTCAATGTCATAAAGTTCCTCCTCATTTCTAGATTGAATCTCTCCTTGGTCAGTGTCCATCCATTATTCCTTGTCTGGCCTTCAGGTGCTTTGGAAAACAGCTTGACCCCTTCCTCTCTGTGGCAGCCCCTTAAATATTGGAAGACTGCTCTCATGTCTCCCCTGGTCCTTCTCTTCACGAGACTAGTCATGCCCAGTTCCTGTAACCGTTCTTCATATGTTTTAGCCTCTAGTCCCCTCATCATCCTGGTTGCTCTTCTCTGCACTTTTTCTAGAATCTCAACATCTTTTTTACAGTGCAATGACCAAAACTGAATGCAGTACTCTAGGTGTGGTCTTACTAGGGCTTTATAGAGTGGTATTAGTACCTCACTTGATCTTGATTGTATCCCTCTGTTAATGCAATTTAGGATTGCATTGGCTTTTTTGGCTGCCGCTGCACCCCGCTGGCTCATATTTAGCTGGTTGTTCACTAAGACTCCAAGATCCCTCTCACAGTCACTGCTATTAAGCCTGGTTTCACCCAGTTTATATGTGTGCTTTTGGTTTTAGCACCTTCTGTTTTCCAACCAGAAAAGGAACCAGGGAGGTCCCTTCAAGGTGTGGCTTGGAAGGTGCTGAAAATGCCACCACATCTAGCCTTGGTTGTTGTGCTGCACAGAAACACACACACAACTAGCATTGGCTGTTCTGCTGCTGCACAGAAACACACAAATGTCAGCAACGATGTTCCCTTTGGCGTCACTTCATGGGCCATCAATGGCGAGGCAGAGATCTGAGTTGTATGGAAAACGCTGGAGGACTGTCAAACATTTCTACCCGGGTTTGATGCCAAAGGATGAAGGCAGACGTGAAGGGAAGCAACGAAACTGCTAATATGATCTTGGCTCCAGTCCTGTGTTTATTTACATGAGCAATTTGGATGGGCATGGTGTTCTTCTGAGCCAGCGAACTCATGTTTCCTCTCCGAGTCTTAAATGTATTTCAGTCTCATGTAAAGTGTTCAAGCCTTTCATTAGCGGTTGTGTTTGTTTATAATAGCTATAATAAGATGGCACCGGGGACAAAAAAAAAAAATGAAATAAAATCTAAAGTTAGGGAAGGAGCTGAACTTTTCTTTTGAAATGCAGTTTTTAATGAGTCATGAACCACATACTCTTGTTTAACCCGTTCGTTTGCATCAGTTTCCAGGCTGCGAATGAAAAAACCCACCCCTGAACTATTCCCTAAAAGGGAATATTCTTTAAGTGATTTAACTTTTTGAGGATTCAAACAATGATTATGGTCCTTGACCAGCGTTTACAGTAAACATGAGATATAGTTTAATACAACAAGTTTGGGGAGGAAGAAACAGTAAGACAATAAAAACAACATTTCCAATTAAAACTTTTGTGCGATTGTATGACCTAGTGAGGCTATTTTGCCACCTGATATGTGAGTGTGGGGTTAGCATCCCTTAAAATTAATAAACTGAGGAAGAGCTACTGGTTCAAATTCACCCAGCTGGCTTTCATGCCCAACAGAGGACTAAAAGCCCCAATCACACCTATTTTTAGCATAGTCAAATGCCTTTATCACAACACCAAGTTGCTGAAAAAGTGAACAAGGGACTGTGCAGAGTTGTGCCCTGGTTTATACAGACCCTTTTCAACAGATTTACTAGTATAATATAACTAGAAATAGCAGCAATAGATCTAGAGTAGAGTAGAGTAGAGTAGAGTAGAGTGAGTAGAGTAGAGTAGAGTGAGTAGAGTAGAATTAGAAATATAGAGATATAGAGATATAGAAATATAGAAATATAGAAATATAGTAGAATAGAATAGAATAGAATAGAATAGAATAGAATAGAATAGAATAGAATAGAATAGAATAGAATAGAATAACAAATATAGAGTGGAATGGAATGGAATGGAGTAGAGTAGAGTAGAGTAGAGTAGAGTAGAGTAGAGTAGAGTAGAGTAGAGTAGAGTAGAGTAGAATAGAATAGAATAGAATAGAATAGAATAGAATAGAATAGAATAATTTGACCAAGTGTGATCAGACACCAATGCAGAAGCTCTCAATGGACAAGCAAAGCAACAGAGTAATAATAATCATAATAATAATGATACCAATAAGAGGTGGTAGTAGAGGAGGATATTAATAATACCACAACACTTGCTTTATATTTACTTATACTTACAATAGTAAGTATACATCCAATATGAATCCCATATCAATTATGTGCCTGCTCTCTGGATGCTCAGATTTGACAGCCAACAGCTCAGCAAAAACAGGACTTCTTCAGATAACTTCTAGTGGGTCTTTAAATCCCACCAGGCTCAAGGTTGACTCAGCCTTCCATCCTTTCTAAGGTAGGTAAAATGAGGACCTGGATTATGGGGGCAATAAGATGACTTTGTATAAATATACAAAAGTATGAAGGCTATTGCTTAACGCATTGTAATCTGCCCTGAGTCTCCGGAGAAGGGCAACATATAAATAAAAAAATAAAAAAATGAGGACCACCATCCATGGCCATTTAAGAGGTGAGGCCACAATAGGTATCACCTATTGCCAGGAAATTTATTACGTGACCAATTTCCCCAGATTTGTTATTTCAAACTTAATGATTGCCGTACAAGAGACGGTACAAGAAGGGGCAACATTTGTCTTACAGCTGTATTGTTTAATTCCCATTGTGTGTGTGTGTGTGTGTGTGTGTGTGTGTGTGTGTGTGTGTGCTTTAAACAAAAGGAAACCCATTGGGCTACTGGCCAGTAGCTGTACAAAATAAGTGATGACAGGTGAAAGATAAGTGTTCTCTTGTTTGCTTTTCAAGCCACATCAAAGCCCGAGGCTCTCACTGTGTAATTAACACCCAATGAAACCTCATGTCAAACAGAATTATTTAGCCAAATGTTCTGTAGAATCGGATCTGATTTTTCTTTTTCTTTTAATGGGGTCAGAATTAGTATCATCCAGGAAAAAAAAAAATCCACCCTCTCCTATTTTATTCCCCCTCCTACTTTTCTTTCAATTTGATGAAAGAGAATTTTGCTTTCGCTATTCTGTTCAAAGGAGAAGTGTGCGTTCTTCTTGGACTTTTTCAATTATGAAGTGGCCGAGAGAGCCTTACGGTTAATTTTTCGAGAGGCCTGCACCTTCTCAGGCTCCCAGTTTAAATCCCCAGGGGAAGAAATGAAGTGTTGGATTTTCTTTTAATTGAGAAGGAAGAATAGCCAAGGTAACTTTGGAGCGATTGTAGAGGTAAGTAAGAGAAAACACTAGCAGGAGTGCCCTCTACTGCCTTCCATAATCAAAGAAAGTTCCAAACTTCACCAACAGAAATTTTCAGGGAGTTCTCAAGCCCCCTGAGAGTAGGGGAACATAATATAATCCTCCTTTTTCAGAGGAGGAGAAATTTCAAGGAAGGTTTTAGCAATAGCAATAGCCCTTGGACTTATATACTGCTTCACAGTGCTTTATAGCCCTCTCTAAGCGGTTTACAGAGTCAATCTGGGTCCTCATTTTACCGACCTTGAAAGGATGGAAGGCTGAGTCAACCTTGAGCCGGTGAGGATCGAACCCCTGGAAGTCAGAAGAATTAGCCTGCAATACTACATTCTAACCACTGTGCCACAATACTTTTGGAATATTACATGGGATTCATCCTCAATAGTTTGTCCCCTTGTGTGATTGATGCTCAAACAGACCAAAGAAGCATTTACAGGGCTGCCATAATAGGCTTTGCACATCACAAAGAAGTTTATATCAGGGGTGAAATCCAGCAGGTTCTGACAGGTTCTGGAGAACCAGTAGTGGAAATTTTGAGTAGTTTGGAGAACTGGTAAATACCACCTCTGGCTGGCCCCAGAGTGGGGTGAGAATGGGGATTTTGCAGTATCCTTCCCCCAGGAGTGGGGTGGAATGGAAAATTTGCAGTATCCTTCCCCTGCCACACCCACCAAGCCATGCCCACCAAGCCACATCACGCCCACCAAGTCACGCCCACAGAACCAATCGTAAAAAAAATTGGATTTCACCACTGGTTTATATACTACCCCATATTGCTTTATAACACTTTCTGGGTATTGTAAGATGTAAACATTCTGAGTCCTCATTTTATTGACCTTGAAAGGATGGAAGGCTGAGTCAACCTTGAGTCCCATTTTCTATGGAGATTCTCAGTCACCAAGGTCATGGTTATTTTCCAAGGCACCAGAAGGTAAGACAAGAAACAATGGATGGAAACTAACCAAGGAGAGAAACAACCTGGAATTAAGGAGAAACTTCCTAACAGTGAGAACAATTAACGGTGGAACGACTTGCCTTCAGAAGTTCTGTGTGCTTCATCAGTGGAAGTTTTTAAGACGAGACTGGACAGCTACTTGTCTGAAATGGTACAGGATCTCCTGCTTGAGCAGGGGGTTGGACTAGAAGACCTCCAAGGTCCCTTCCAGCTCTATTCTGATTGATTGACGGTTGTCCCAAAGATGCTTTTTCAAAAGGCAATTGGACTTTGTTTTAGTTGCCTTTTGAAAAAGCACCTTTGGGACTTGAGTCCTGTTGGGATCGAACTCCAGGCTGTGGGGCAGAGTTTGCCTGCAATACTACACTTTAATAAGCACTGCGCTACCAGGGCTCTATAACTCGATCCCCCATTTGAACACAGGTTCAAAAAAAAATTCCTTAGTGGGTCTTAATTTACTCCATGTTACCAAAAAAAAAAAAAGGGGGGGGGAGGAAACTTGAGTTGACTTTTTTGGACCCACCAATTTTGGGAGCTTGTAAAAAAGGGTGTTGAGCCTTTGAGTCTCTCCTCTGGTGGAGCGTGGCAGAGTTTTAATCAAAAATAAGGAATTAACATTTAATCTTTCGATTCCCCTAGGGTCTTGATATTTTTAGTTTAATTACAGAGATGGCTTTCCTGGACGATGATGGCCAATTCCACCATTAGACAAAATGAAGCATCTGCCTTGGATGAGAGTTGAAGACAAGCAGCAAACTGGAGCCAAGCCTTCACCCGTTGCCCTCCTGACCCAAAGTAGCCACTTTGCTTGCTTTTAACTTTAATTACAGAGATTATTTTCCTGGCCGGTCTCAAAACATTGGGGCAATGAGATTCACATTGCAAGACAAAATCAGGCAGCTCAAGTTGAAGCTTGGCTGCCTGGCTTCCAAAGGAAATGGAAGAAAACACTTACCAGCTTGCAAATTTGTATTGATCTGCCAAGCTCTGGGATAAACACATTTTGTTTCAATGTCAATTAAAGTTTCCTGTAAAGATAACAGAGTTAGATGCCTGTGGGGTTATTCACATGATTTAAGGTCACTGGAGTGAGTTTTGTGGAGACAAATGGAATATAAATAGTGCAATCGCTCTTAAGGAACCCGATGGCCGGCAGTTCTCGTTGAAAGCAGGTTGATGGATCTATGTACTCCTTTGTGTAGCTAGATTGGCCTTCCGGAGTTAACCGTCGTCGCGGTATCCTCCTGAAGCATCCTGGGAAATTAGAATTTAGAGAAGATTTTTTTCAAGTTTAGTTTTTAGTTTTAGTTTTATTTGATTTGTATACTGCCCTACTCCCGAAGGACTCAGGGTGGTGAACAGCCACAGGATAAAAAACAAATACAAAATTTAAAACTGAATAAAATCGAATTAAACAATTTGGCTGAAGACAGATTTAAAACATCCCAGTAGAGAGTTATGACATTTTATAATCCCTGGAGAGAAGGAATCATTTTAGGTCACTTTTCGTCAAGTCTTGGTGCTCACACTTCACTCTCCTGGATTTTCCGCAGTGATCACATTGGCTGAAAATTCTGCAATTCAATCATTTGGGGCAGGGAGTGATGAGGTTTAAAACCCATCCTATCTGAGGGGGTCCTTGGTATTGATGATATCTAGTTTTGGTTGCAAGAAAACAACCAAGAGAGGGCCAAGGAGCCCACTGTTCTCCTTCTCCTTCTCCTCCTCCTTCTCCATCTCCTTCTCCTTCTCCTTCTCCTTCTCCTTCTCCTTCTCCTTCTCCTTTCCCTTCTCCTTCTCCTTCTCCTTCTCCTTCCCCTTCTTCTTCTCCTTCTCCTTCTCCTTCTCCTTCCCCTTCTTCTTCTCCTCCTCCTTCTCCCCCCCTCCTCCTCCTGCAATTATATTCTCCTTAAATACTGGTGATGAAATAAGGCACTTAAAAAGCAAGATTTGGACCGAGAACTTAGGGTGGAACAATTATGTTCACAAGCTTTTCTTTTCGTTGCAAGGTGCTTACTTTTAAAATCGAAACCTTCCAGAATTGTCTTAAGTCAGGTGGCATTTAAATTGATTGAAATAATAAAAACAAACCAAACATATGGTGGTCTACATATTTTATAATATCAGGCATTAGAAAAGTTCTCCCAGTCCTGGTGATCTCTAGATGAGATCTACCAGATCTCATAGAAAGAGCAGTTAGAAGGATGTGTTGTTTGAGAAACAACAACACTTTGAACCGAAGATCATATAGCTAAAATGAAGCATCAGCTACTTTTTCAAAGGAATCAGGAGTTTGACATGTGAATATTGGGTGACAGCTTCAGAAAGAAGAATGTTCTCAAAAGAGAAGGATGGAGTAAAACCATTGCTTTTCTAGTTTTTATTTGCTTGTTTTTATTGGTGGGGGGGGAGGGTTGTGAGTGGGATTGGTCAGCTTTCCTCCCATACCATGTTAATAAGAAATAATCTTCAGGTCTTTAACCAAAGCTAAGCAGGTTTGGATCAGTCTACAACAAGGGGAGGAGAAGTTCAAATGGATTTCAAATCTATTGTCTTGGATTCATTGATGGAAAAAAGGCAGGATTGGAACCTTTGTCTCTTCTAGGAGAAGGCAAAATAGACCCTGGGGATGGAGTCAAGAGAGGAATCAGCCTAGACTCATGATGTTCTCACGAGCAGTCCAAGTCCAACTCCTCTTGAATTTCATAGAATAGAATAGAATAGAATAGAATAGAATAGAATAGAATAGAATAGAATAGAATAGAATAGAATAGAATAGAATAGAATAGAATAGAATAACAGATGGAAAGGACCTTGGAGGTATTCTAGTCTAACCCCTGCTCGAGCAGGAAACCCTATCCATTTCAAAGAAATCTTTGTCCACTCTGTTCTTAAAAACTTCCAGTGTTGGAGCATTCACAGCTTCTGGAGGCAAGTTCTTCCACTGATTAATTGTTCTCACTGTCAGGAAATTTCTCCTTAGTTCTAAGTTGCTTCTCTCCTTGATTAGTTTCCACCCATTGCTTCTTGCTCTACCCTCAGGTGCTTTGGAGAATAGCTTGACTCCCTCTTCTTTGTGGCAGCACCTCAAATATTAGAAGACTGCTATCATATTTCCTCTATTCCTTCTTTTCATTAAACTAGACATACCCAGTTCCTGCAACGGTTCTTCGTATGTTTCAGCCTCAAGTCCCCTAGTCCAACAAACATCTTTAAGGGGCAAAAATGGAATGGACAGAGAAATCCCTTAGTATAACCATAGTAGACTAATAAATACAACTTTGAGACAACAGTAAAACCTACAAGCAGCCTCCACACCCGTTAAAGTGAGGGTTTGACACAAGGAAAAGACTAATACCGCGTTACAATTCATATTAGCCAAATGTTAGCAAAACAACACATGAGATCTACTTCCCCAGAAGCAATGATACAAGCAATTAATTAGGCATAAGGAAAAAGACAAATGAACGCTGAGTGTATTGATGAATGAACGGAGGAGTAAAAAATGGAATAATACAAGAAAGTAGAGGCAGGAATGAAAGAAGCACTCCATAAGACGCCAATATGACTATGGATTATGAGCTTTGGAGTTGATGAGCTGCTTCTTTGGATGCAGTACTTTCGATGCCTAGCAAATTAATGCTGTAAATGTAAGCAAAGAAAGAACAGTGTATGTTTGCATTTAATCTACACAAAGGTGTATTTAAGGATGAGTGGATCAGTCCAAATCCTGCACGTGTCAGTGGAGAAAAGCATTCTAGTCATAGGTTGTTCCATTAAATTTTCTGCAAGTGATTAAGGTTTCAATCACCAAGTAATACTCTGCTTTAACACACTGCAATACACTACACTGTGCGATAACTGGCAGTTTTTCCCCTGCATAATTGACTCAGTTGATATATTTCATGCATTATTATTGGCCTGCAATAATGTTAACTCAGGTTGCTGGATGAAGAATGGTTGGTAAATGGAAGGACAGGTTTTGAGAAAGAGGTAGCAAACTTCTTCAGACCTGCTGACAGACAGACAGAAAGAAGAAATGAAAAGTGTTGGAAACTATCCAACAAGGAAATCTCTGGCACATGGCATAGAACACAGTGTCAGTTTTGGAAGACAATTTTCTTTTTTGTTTCTAAACTGCCACATATTTTAGCTGGGGAAGTTGGGAAGGGGGTTGTTGTTGGAGCGGTAGAAAGTTAGTCATAACAACATTTCTTATTCAAGGACTTTTGCCTGCATCTGATGGAGACTGCCTGAAGATTGTATCCAGTGGAGTGTGAAGAGTTGATTGGACAATGTGATGAACTTGTGGGTGTGGGGCAGGGCTGTGAACTCTTAGCTGGGTGGGGGAAACCTGGAAGCTTTCAGATTTGGGTTTTTCCAGATGTGCCAACATGACATCTCTAGTAAATTGGAACTTTGAGGAACCTCAGGACTCAGAGCTTTATTTCATTGGGGGTCTTCCTTGGAACCCTGACACACAGCTGCTACAGACAGTTCTTAGGGGCTTCTAGGAAGGCCCATGTTATAACATTGTTGTGTGAGCTTCACTGGTTGTTAGTTTGCTTCTGGCTCCAATTCGAGGTGTTGGTTCTTACTTTTAAAGCTCTTTATGGTCCAGGCTATCTGAGGAACAGTCTTTCCCCAATGGGATTGGCCCACCCCATCCCTGCTGGCAGAAGGAGCAATAGCAATAGCCCTTCGACTTATATTCCACCCCACTCCAGGGGAAGGATACTGCAAATCCCCATTCCCACCCCACTCCTGGGAGAAGGATATTGCAAAATATCCATTCCCACCCCACTCTGGGGCCAGCCAGAGGTGGTATTTGCTGGTTCTCCGAACTAGTCAAAATTTCCGCTACCGGTTCTCCAGAACCTGTCAGAACCTGCTGGATTTCACCCCTGCTTGGAATCTTGGGAGGAAAGGGAAAGGGGAAAGGAAAGGAAGAAGGAAAGGAAGAAGGAAGGAAGGAAGGAAGGAAGGAAGGAAGGAAGGAAGGAAGGAAGAAAGAAAGGAAGGAAGGGAAGGGAAAGGAAAGGAAAGGAAAGGAGGAGGAAAGGGAAGGGAAGGAAGGAAGGAAGGAAGGAAAGGAAAGGAAAGGAAAGGAAAGGAAAGGAAAGGAAAGGAAAGGAAAGGAAAGGAAAGGAAAGGAAAAGAAAGGAAAAGAAAGGAAAGGAAAGGCCCATTTCCAGTACTTAAACAAAATACCTGTTTTTATTTAAATACTGAAAGGGCCTGTTTTGGAAGGGCTGTTCCATCTTGTGGTATTCAGTCTACAGCAGACTTGATTTGTATATTCCTTCTAACAAAGGGCACCTTCAAAGAAATTATAACAGCAAATCAGGTAAAGAAATGCTTTTGGTGAGTTGAACACATTTTGACAACACCTTGCAGGGAAGCCTAGGCTGAAAGTTGCACAAACAGCTCAGATTTAAGGACCAACTTGGACTGAGCAGAAAATAGTTTATTTCCTTCCCCCTGCCCCCCCCCAAGTTGGAACCAGCAACTACAGCAACATAAAGTCCCTGAAGCTGCATCCAGCTTTTATGCTACAGGATAGCTTTATTTTTCTGCATTTTCGTCTTCATCCTCATTTTTGCTGTTCTTCATCCTTATCCATTTCCCTCCTCCCCCTGCCCCCCGAAAAAATTGTTTTGGAATGTCACAGGAACCTTAGCACAGATAAACCGTTGGCTGAGAGTGTAATGATTAATGATTGAACAGTGCAGTTGTTTCCAGAAATAAAGACATGCTGTGACAGGAGATCTGAAGATTATACCTAACACCAGGGGATGGCTTATTAATCATACTTCTAGAAGAATTTGTGAGTAAA
This sequence comes from Pantherophis guttatus, assembly GCF_059756535.1. Lineage (NCBI taxonomy): Eukaryota > Metazoa > Chordata > Lepidosauria > Squamata > Colubridae > Pantherophis > Pantherophis guttatus. The sequence goes on along the minus strand of NC_142073.1, from coordinate 4,172,715 downwards.
TCAATCCGCCTTATTAATGATATTTCAACTTTGCTCTGCGAGATGTCTTTTATTCTTCCAGATGGGCAATTATCTGTTTAGGCCAAAAAAACCCCAAAACAATATTAGTTACAGCCGGTATGGAAATGTTTGATCTACGTAATTTAAATAAAAAGAAATGAAGGCGGGTGAGTCACAAAGTATGAAATATATTTGAAAGATCTTGAAGAAGCACGATAGCACTGCATTGGGAAAAGACTTAATTATAATTTTTTTATTCCTTTCCCTTCTGGAAATCATATGATGTATGTAGAAAGTTTGTGTTTGTGAACCAAAACACTGATCGCATAACAGCATAAAAGAGGAAAAACATCTTGATTGCCTCCAGTTTGGATAATCTTCATTTATATATGAAGTGGTTAAGTATATTCTGGAAAGTTTTATTAATTGAAGAGTTCTTCAAAGAGAAATCTTAAATTCTTGAGCGCAAGAAGGAAAAGGCAGACAATAATTTAAAAGGACTTTTAAAAAAAAATCATGTTGGGTAACTAATTTTTCAGCTGCCTGTCATTTGTAACTCGCTGAAGCTAGAAAGGAAGATAGACATGGTGACTTTGTGTAAACACAAATGGAAATTGATTTGGAAACCTACAAAGGAATTTGGTTAACCGTTTTAACACGGATATTTTAAATGCTTTAGCATTTAAGTTTAATTAAGTTTAAAATTAAGGCTTTGCTTGGCCCTGGACTAAACAAAGAGGCACAACAGATTCCCATAATCATGTGAGAAACACATTCATTCAAATCTTCCTCAACAGGCCCAAATTGGTGACACCAAAACTATCTTAACTTGGAAGGAACATTTTTAATGGTGTGAGCTTCATGCTGTCCTGGGTTTAGCTGGTTTGAATTCTGCTGGTATTTCAGAACCCAGCTGGGGCGAGTTCCATATTTTATTCATGTCTTTAAAGCTTTCATCAAAGCAGGATATGATTTTTCTTTCTTTCTGGATATCTGTATACATCTTGAGACAGGCTCCAGGCTGGAGCGAGACGCATACCCAGAAATGAAAATTGGAGTAAGTCACGTCTTCTCCTTGCTTCTGGCTCTCCGGAGAGGACCAAATGTGTGGCACTCTTGCCAATTCGCAAGTGAGTTCAAAAAAGGAGGAAATAGCCTTCATCCAATTTTCATCCAAGCTTACCTACATTTGTGATCAAAGTAATGTTCTTGTCCCACTTCTGGCTATTATCATTATTTCTCTGACATCTGATTAATAAAAGAAGACGTATCCTGCCCTGATCTGGTGTATGTCTTGCTAGGGACAGTATCTGGGTCACACGAAGTGAAGATGTGTCACCACTGAGGATCTCTTCTGTTCAGGAAAATGGGACATGGTATGGACCCCTTGTGGACTCTTGGCTGTTTAATGATCATCATTATGAACATCACCCCCAACTTAATAATAATAATAAATAATAATAATAACAACTTTATTGTCATTGTATTTCTATACACAGTATACCCATACAACGAAATTCACTTAACACCCAAAGAGCAGGTCCAACACACATATCAATCCCCAAACACACTCCCACCCACCACAAATTCCCCACCCCTAAACCACCCAAACATCCACACAACAGACCAAGTAATGTTGTCCAACAGCTCACTGATGGTGGCCCTTTAGTTCATTGTTGAGTGCAATTATAGCTCTGGGATAAAAACTATTCAGAAAACGTGCGGTCTGAGTTTTAATTGTTCTGTATCTTCTGACAGAAGGCAACAGTCTAAAAAGATTGTAAGCTGGATGGGAAGAGTCTCTGAGAATGTTGTGCAACTTCCTCAAACAGCGAGATTCAAAGATGTCATCCAGGGCTGGTAGATGGAGCCCAATGATATTCTGGGTAGTTTTAATGATTCTCTGTAGAGCTTTTTTGTCCGCTACAGAGCTGCTCCCATACCATGCAAGAATGCCGGGACAAAAAATTATTTACTACAGGCAGTCCTCGACTTACAACAGTACACTTACTTAGTGACCGTTCAAAGTTACAATGGCACTGAGAAAAGTGACTTATGACTGTTTTTCACAACTATGACCTTTGAAGCATCCCCATGATCATGTGATCAAAATTCAGATGCTTGGCAACTGACTCGTACTTATGACTGTTGCTGTGTCCCAGGGTCATGTGATTCCCTTTTGCAACCTTCTGACAAGCAACGGGGAAGCCAGATTCACTTAACAACCAGGTTACTAACTTATCAATTGAGATGATTCACTTAACAACTGTGGTAAGAAAGGTCGTAAAAGGAGGCAACACTCGCTTAATAAATGTCTCCCTTAACAACAGAAACTTTGGGCTCAGTTGTGGTGGTAAGTCAAGGACTGCCTCTACTTTCTCCCTAATAAGCCTGTTAATTGTATTTTCCTTTGGTATTTGGGACCTAATGCCAATATTTTCTTCCAACTCCAATGGACAATCCTAAAGCGAATGGAAGAGAGAAGCAGTGAAACTCAGATAAGTGTGCCCGTTTGCACACATTACCCACACTGGCGTGCATATTGTGGAATCACCCCCAAAATTTTCATTCATTTAAGCACGGAAAAATGCAGCCCACAGTGTTCCTTCCGAAGGGGGAACTCCTCAGACAAAAATCTAATTTGCAATTCATGCAAAACACAATGAAGTCCAAATGTTACCAGGTTTGGGGTGGGGGGTGGGGGAAAAGCATTTTTGTTTCACTAAGGTGTACACGTTAAATTATCAAAGGATTCAGCATGACAATATGGTTATTGATGGTTATCTTAAGTGCCTTCTGTGGCGAGAAACTGAAATTAAAAACTTGAACAAAACAGGAGACATGAAAGTACAGGTTCTACAAACACTAGGTTGCTTATTAAAACCGCTTTGATCTATTGCTTCTTTGATATCCAAGGTCTTATCAAGAATTCACTTTCAGGGGTAAATATAGGTAGTTCAGAGAGATTTCATGACATACTGTAATGGTCTTTTCCCTGACACTTTTTTTTTTAATTACTGGAAAAGGGATGGAGAAAAAGAAATCACGAAAAATGCAAAAAGATCTCCTGATGCATAAGCTACCTGAAAGGTTTAGTCTGAAATAGCTGATTATTTGGAAATAAGACACATGTGTGCCACATTTTCAAGCAACCCACAGTGAGTTTCCATTATTTTCAAATATAAAGCATATAAATGGATTCAGAAATAACTTGAAGCACAAGCTAAAAGCGTACATATTATGAAAAGCATAGTATTCTCAGAGCTTTTTAACAGATCTTGGTGGAAACATGGCCCGGTTGAATTAGTCCCATGATCTTTATAGTTGATTTTTCCCGGTATGAAGGTCAGTACATGGCCCCGAATTGCAAGCGATGTTGGAAAGCTAACCATGTTCGTAAAGAAGGAATAATGCAGACCCAACTTCTTGCCTTTTCTTTCCCTTAGTGACAAATCTTTCTGAAACAAACCTTTGTACAAATTGTGGCAATCAGAGCTGAATTCCAATTTTATTTCCGAAGCCGTAGGAAATGCAAAAATACAGAAAACTCTTTCCCACGGTCATAAGAAAGAAGAGATGCATTTTAGTTTTTCTTAGCGGACTGAAATATGAACGGTTGTATGTGTATTCATTCAGGGCTGTGTTTTTGTTTGTCTGTGGTGTATCTGTGTGTCTGTGGTTTCAATTTTATGGACTGTTCTAGACCAAAATCTGTAATCAATATGTTATTGTCCCGAGGCTTCAAAGCAAACCCAGTTGTAACGATGAGAATATTTGTTTAGCTTCATGTAGCCTTTAGTTTTATGACGTGATGTGACCAATGAAATACAGCGGCACAACTAAAAAATAGAGTTGTTTCCCTTGTGTCACGTGTGCATATATTTCCAGAGTTGATATTCGGTGTCAAATGCACCTTCATTTATAGTTAAGAAATATTTGCAAATATGAAACCTCACAGATTATTCCTACAGAAATGTGAGTCTCGGATCTGGGTGAAAATTAGAGACAAAGAGTCCCAAAGCTGCTTTTTCAAAAGGCAACTTTTGGATTTCTTTTGTTTTTCCCTTGAAGACGTTTTGCTTCTCATCCAAGAAGCTTCTTCAATTCTGGCATCGGTCAGAATTCAGTCAGATTCAGTCAGAAGTGAAGAAGCTTCTTGGATAAGAAGCGAAATGTCTTCAAGGAAAAACAAAGGAAGTCCAGTTGCCTCTGGAAAAAGCTCATGTCCTAAACATTTTGTCTGCCTATCTGCAATGAGAGTTAAGAGTTTAAAAATTGAGGGCTACTTTTGCAAATAAAATAAAATAAAATAAAGATTTTCTCCTAAAAGACATCTCCTTATGTTTCTTATCTGTCGGCCCAGACTTAAATTGGCCTGTCATGTAATCAATGGGCTATGATAGGCTGATTATCATGTAGGATAAGTGATATCTATTAGATAAAATTGATCCTGACATAATTCAGGGAAGGAAGAAAAAAAAAAGCAATAGCTAAAAGCAAGAGATTGCGAACCCTGAACTGGTCCTTTGTACATTTTTAATGGCTGTCATTGAAAACATCAGATCTCTGGGTAAACCTATATTGATTGAATAATCCTTGTCATCTGTTAGGCCCTAACAAAGCTATCATGAGGCAGCCACCAGGAAAGAGAATTTTTTGGGGGGGTTCTCCCTCCTCCCCTTTATTAATTTGATTAATTTGATAATTAAACAAAGACTATAGTTTGATAACTTTATCAAATTATAATTTAGTAATGCTTATAGTTACAGGTAGTCCTGGACTTATGACCACAATTGAGCCCACAATGTCTGTTGCTAAGTGAGCCATTTATTAAGTGAGTTTTTCCCCCTATTTTAAAACCTTTCTTGCCATAGTTGTTAAGTGAATAACGGCAAGTACCATATTTTTTGGAGTATAAGACGCACCTTAGTTTTTTGGGAGGAAAATTAAAAAAAAAAACCTGATTGGCAGGTGGATCAGCCTCCCGGGATACCCCCAATCAACTATTCCCAGAGGTGAATTTTAGCAACAGGTTCCTTGGTTGTGAGCTCTGTGCCTTGCTTTTTTTTTTTTTTTGGCTTTTTTTTCTGCCTCTGAAACTTCTGAAACTCAGAAAAAACTTTTTTTATCTGCCTCTGAAAGCCTCTGAAACAGCTTCAGAAAAAAAGCCTCTGAAGCTCTGTTTGGGGGCTTCTTTTCTGAAGCTTCTTTTCTGATGCTTTTTTCAGCCTCTGAAACCTCCGTTTGAGAAGCTGGGCGGGGCTACATTCGGAGTATAAGACGCACCCAGATTTTCACCCTCTTTTTTGGGGGGAAAAGGTGCATTGTATACTCCGAAAAATACGGTAGTTAACTTAGTAACCTGGTTGTTAAGTGAATCTGGATTCCCCACTGACTTTGCTTGTCTGAAGGTCGCAAAAAGTGATCATGTGTCCCCCCCACCTCCCGGGATACCGCAACCATTATAAATATGAGACAGTTGCCAAACGCCTGAATTTTTGATCACGTGACCATGAGGATGCTGTAAAGTGTAAAAAAAAAAAAACAATCGCAAGTCACTTTTTAAAGAGATGTTGTAACTTTGAATGGCAGCTAAATGAACTCTTGCAAGCTGTGGACTATCTGTATCATTTATCAACCGTAAAGTAAATCATTTTAATTCGATAACTTTCTTTCCATTCCATGCAAGATTTCCAGCCGGATTTCTCTTCTTCTTTTTATTCTGTTTGGGATTTCAGCAGGAGGCAAAAAAAAATAAAAAATTAAATTGTGTGGAGGGGGAACATAGTTCCTTTGTGGTGGCTGGACTGCTGTGCATTTAATGTAACTCCCCCCCCCATCCCACAAATAACAAGTTTGTGAAGGATTTGGACCTGGATGGACAAAGAGAGCTGTCATCTGTGTGTGATGTGTTAAAGGCGAAAAGAGAAGGGCTGGGAGGGTGATAAAAATTGTAGGGGTGGGTTTGCTGGAGGCAGCCCCCAGAGACCACATTTCCCTTTATGAATGCAGAAAAATTCATCAAACGGAAATCATTAAACGGAGCAGATGGGGCTTGTGGTATGCGTGTGTGTGTGTAGACTTCACACAAAGGAGAAGGAAGAGGGGAAGTGCAAATCCATCAGATCAAAAGATGACAGCAGTAGAAGGATCTTGGGCTGGGATTTGTTTACTCTATTGTCCTTATCTTGGTGGTTGGGTGTTTTCTTGTTTGCGCTCAGTGTCTCTCCCTCTCCCCCTCCCCCCCCTCTGTGTGTGTATGTGTGTGTGTGTGTGCGTGTGGGAAGTGGGAAGTCGAGAAAGAGCTGATCAGAAAGTCCCTGTCAAATTGATGTTCTCTAGGTGGCTCCCGTGAGAACCTCTCGCTTACCGCCTCTGTCTGTTTCAAGAAATAGAAAATAATGATTTGGAAGTGAGGGGAGGAAAGATTAATCTATCAGAGGCAGAGGTAGGCTGCTGCTGGTTCAGACCGGTTCAGGAGAACCGGTAGTTCCAACCAGCAGCTGGGCCCACCTACCCACCCTGGCGCTATCCCATCCTATATAATCGAAATCACATTTTTGGTTCTGGGCGAACCGGTTCTTACAGTATGTGACACTTACCACTGATCAGAGGGGAAGGAATAACACACCACCTTCAATGTTCTTTGTCGTTCCAACCCCTCTTCAGATTTGAAGATAGGGTCACCAGAACTGGACAATATTATTTGACGATAAGTCCACCAGGCTGGTCTCGCCACCATATTTTTTCTGTACAAAAGGTTCCTGGGGCAACACCCAAAGGGGCATCTTCGCAGGGAACCATATTTTATATTTATTTCAGACTCTTAGGATGGCACATTGAACAAAGTGGTTGTTGAAATCAACATTTACTTTAACCTTTGTTGTTAGTTGCGAAGTCATGTACGACCCATTGCAACCCCATGGACAATGTTCCTCCAAGTCTTCCTGTCCTCTACCATCCTCTGGAGTCCATTTAAGCTCACACCGACTGCTTCAGTGACTCCATCCAGCCACCTCGTTCTCTGCCGTCCCTTTCTTCTTTTGCCCTCAATCGTTCCCAGCATTAGGCTCTTCTCCAGTGAGTCCTTCCTTCTCATTAGGTGGCCAAAGCATTTGAGTTTCCTCTTCAGGAACGGCCTTCTAAAGAGCAGCCAGGGTTGATCTCCTCTAGGACTGACCGGTTGGATCGCCTTGCAGTCCAAGGCACTCGCAGGAGTCTTCTCCAGCAGCACAGTTCAAAGGCCTCCATTCTTTGGCGCTCAGCCTTCCTTATGGTCCAACTTTCACAGCCATCCATTGCAACTGGGAAAACCATAGCCTTGACTATACGCACTTTTGTTGGCAGGGTGATGTCTCTGCTTTTTAGTACACTGTCTAGATTTGCCATGGCTTTCCTCCCCAGGAGCAAGCTGGGGAAGCAAACTTTAACCTTAACGTACCATAAATAGATGTGCCATCCAAATCTTAACTCATGGTCCTCCAGCTCAAATAACCTCTTATTTTGGAGAGTCATCCAGTCTTACTCCCAGACCACGAATGTATTTTCTCCAGAAGGTTGCACTCAAAAGATGGCTGGCCCAACCAATGAACTAACAATAAGAACCCCGGAGCCTTGAAATGTTGCTGACCTACCACGCTCCGTATGCTTAACTACTGGCCATTTTAGGAGGGCTTGTTTGGCAACATCTGGAAGGGGCCATAAATCCCTACATTAAACATATTGAGACAGACTTTCAGGCAGATGCCAAGAAAAAAGCAGCTAATAGATAGAGGCGAATATTTGTAGCTCAGGGTTGAAATGAAGGGTCCTTGGGACTCTCTTGAGCTTGGTTGCTTTCTTGCAAATTTTTCATAACCCAAACTAAGGAACAACATCAGTGCTAGTAGGGAATGGTGGTAATAATATTATAGCACTGTTTTTATATTTTTGGAGTTAATTGGGGAATCAGCTTCTGGGATTCGTTGCCTTGAGTTCCAGAAGTAACCAACTTGCCTTCCTTCCTTCCTTCCTTCCTTCCTTCCTTCCTTCCTTCCTTCCTTCCTTCCTTCCTTCCTTCCTTCCTTCTTTAAATTTATTTGCTACCTGTCTCACCATAAAGCATCACTTTAGATGCTGAATGTCATTTATCATGGGTTTCCTAGGCTCACTCTGGATAAAATATGCTAAAGCATGATTCTAAAACCAAGATGCTAGTAACGCTAGTTTGTCCCATTTTTAGCTAGTCATTACGGAGGGCTGAGCTTGATGTTCAGTCTGTTTTGATTTGGCTTCCCAACTGGTGGTGGATTAAATAGACATGTGGAGTGGGAAGAGAATTTTGTCTGGAGTTTCAAATGAAAAAGACAAAGTATCATTATTGCATTCTTGGCTGGCCAAGAAATTAAGTGATCACGAGCAACTGATCTGTAATCACTAATAATGGCTTGTATCTGCTAGGTCAGAGCCTTTAGACTGAGCCTCCAGGGGTTTCTAAACAATCTAGCAAATTTAGAAGGGGAAAATATAATGTAAATGATTGGAAAGTAGAGAACAGTGTGAATTAGGAGATCCCTGAATCTAATTTGCTTTTGTTCAAACTTCAGAACTGCTTCTGCAAACTTTGGTGCTTCTAGCAATAAACCAAACAAGTAGCCTTGATTTAACAGAAGAAGAAGAAAGATCAAATTTTCTGAATTTTAACTGCTGATGTCTAAGTCAGCAGATCTTTTTCATCTGACATTCTTTCCCCGCCCCCCAAATACAACCGAATAAACCCCCTACACTTTGATCTCAAGGTGATTCAAATAAGATCCACGCAGAGTTTAATGCTGAGCATTTGATGGGGTGGGAAACAGAATGAAGCAATAGGGAAGCTGGGAAAAAGCTTTGCAAGTGGAAATGAGTTTTAGAAAAATGAGAAGCCCATCTTAATAAAATGCAAGGCCTCCAAATTCTCTAGTTTGCATCAAAGCTAAGAAGGAGAAAGAGGAGGAGGAGGAGAAGGAGGAGAGGAGGAAGAGGAGGAGGATGAGAAGAAGAAGAAGAAGAAGAAGAAGAAGGAGGAGAGGAGGAAGAGGAGGAGGATGAGAAGAAGAAGAAGAAGAAGGAGGAGGAGAGGAGGAAGAGGAGGAGGATGAGAAGAAGAAGAAGAAGAAGAAGAAGAAGAAGAAGAAGAAGAAGAAGAAGAAGAAGAAGAAGAAGAAGAAGAAGAGCCAACCACAAATTCCTTTCCTTAACCAGCATGGTCCCCATTCTTTTGTGAGCTTTCATATTCTTCATATATATATATATATATATATATATACACACACACACACACACACATATATCTTCATATATTCTTCATCTTCTTCTTCTATTTTTTGTAAATATGCCAGGGTAAGGGCCTGTACAACATGTGATCTATAATAAACTTCAAAAGAACACCTTTGACATCTTAGATAAGTTGCAAATGATGATGCGGTGAGATCTTTTGCCACTACAAAGAAAGAACAAAAGAACTAACATGAAAGAGAAATCAATAAACATATGGCAATTAATAAAACATTTTCTATGAATACCATACAAAGAGTTTTACAACAGCATTAAAAAAAAAACCCAAAAGTTGTTTCAATGTGGATTTAAAAAGGATCAGCTGTTATATTAAGATACAGTACCCCTTTTAGTCACAAAAGATACATAAAATTAAAGATTTTGTCATAAATCCATCACGTTAGAGGTATGAACAGAGAATCTTTTTTCCCCCTGAAATCGTCACCAATAAATCCAGGAAGGAAAACATTATTTTTTTTTCAGTGAACAAAAACAATGTTCACAGAATTAAATGAAATGAATGCTGTTTGTTTAAAAGGAAGGTTGGTGAGGGGAGGAAATTCACCAGTTTTACATCAATTTTAAACCCACATAAACACTTGTTTTCCTTAACGTTTTAAACCATTTTTATTGATTTCTTTGTAAGTAATGTTATGCCAACTATTACTGCAGACATTACCATTGCCTTTGCAGTACGCTATCACCAATAATTTATTGTCAAATTTATTGTCATAATGAAGACACAATCATTGAAAGACATCAAGGTTCCTTTGGCCATTATCCCTATGAGAAAAAACCCCCACATCTTTTAACTGAGAACTTACTGCTAACCTGAATTAGGGTCATATAATATTCCTCATGTCAACTGCTTGTTAAGTACCTATTTGGATCTTTCTTGTGGGGAGACACTGGCAGCTGTTAAATGTGAACCAGAAAGGAGACATCAAGCTAATGGCCAAAGCTAAGAAGATGAAACCACAAATCAGTGGCGAAGTGTGAACCAGGAAAAAGAAATTGTGGTTCAGGTAAAGTCTTGTCTAAGGAAAAGCTTGGTGGAACTACCAGAGGAGGTTGCTGTGAATGAAGAACATATGCTCTGAAGCTTCTTCTGGCTTCTAGAGCTTCTGGAGAAGACAGTGAGAGGGATATGAAGCAAAGCCACTTGTTCACATTGCTTTGGGTTTTAAAAGCAGGAGTTGTCTCAAAGGTGCTTTTTCAAGAGGCAACTAGGACTTTTTGATTTTTCTTTGAAGAGGTTTTGCTTCTCATCCAAGAAGCTACTTCAGATTCTTGAAAAAGCATCTTTGGGACAACTATGACCTGCATGACTGAGAATATCCATAGACAAAAGCAACTGTTGCTTCAAGGAGCATCTTCAAGAGATGGTTGGATTCAAAAGATCATTAAAGGGATGCACTTTTGTCACCAATTGGATCTTCTCTAGTTGATTAAAACGTATGACTGTATGACTGTAACCTTGTTGCTGGTATCCTTACGATTTATATTGACTGTTTCCTAATATGATTTGATTGCTTATTTGTTCCCTATGACTATCATTAAGTGTTGTACCTTATGATTCTTGACGAATGTATCTTTTCTTTTATGTACACTGAGAGTGTATGCACCAAAGACAAATTCCTTCTGTGTCCAATCACACTTGGCCAATAAAGATTCTATTCTATTCTATTCTATTCTATTCTATTCTATTCTATTCTATTCTATTCTATTCTATTCTATTCTATTCTATTCTATTCTATTCTAAACAGGAAGTGATTAGCTTATTAATTACATCTCATTGATTACCATATATATTTAACTGGATTAATTGTTCATTCAATTATATCCTGGTCTCATACTCACTTTTGAGAAGTACAGACCAAGTTAGTTTTATTCTGGGGGAAAAAACATGTATGTCTCAGAGGATCTGCCAAAATTCCAATTTGATCCACATATCTTATCTTTTTTTTTTTTTTTTTAAATCAAAATTCCCATTCTTAAGATCTAGGCATTCAAAGAACATACAATGATTTGTTGCGAAGACAGGAATAAAGGAAACCTTTTGTGTTTTTGTTGCTGTTCTTCTAAGATTTCAGCTCAAGCTTTCTTTCTACATGAGACCCACATGAAAAACTTTTGGGTAACTGGTCTTGCACTGTATCTCATCATCTCGAGAAAAACAGAAAGAAAGTTGAAACAATACTCTGTAATCTTCTTAAATCTTTTGGTCAGACGTGGTTCCTGTTTTCAATGGGGCCAGATCAAAATATTTTCTGAAATGAAGTGATGGAGTTTGGGATAAAAATAAAATAAAATAACAGCACCCCAAAATAATATGGCATTCTTTTCAGTACTAGAGTGGTGGTTGAATTTTACTTCAATGTTAATAATAATAGTAATAATAATATTAATAATAGTAATCATCATCATCATCAACCACATCTGAGAGTACTTAGTTTAAGGTGTTCAGGAGAAGTTGGTTGTTGTTCTGATCTAGGCTTCCTTAGAAATTAAACAGCACAAACTTAGTCCCGGCAAACCTCTTTAATTCATATGGCTGTAAATTACTTTCATTTACAGTCCACAAGGCTTGATAAACAATCTTTCAGAGGATGACTGTTTTCTTTCAACACCCACCTATCTCACGTGTAACACTGCCAAAGACCTAATTTCCAGTTGCAGGGCAAGGCCAAACTTGGCACAGAGTCACAAACAGAAGTTTCAAATCTTGAATCGGCCAGAGGAACTAATTGCTTCCTGCACTTAACTGCATCCAGAATGGGCTACATGGGGATTCCTGGGAGGGGCGGGGCGGGATGCATGGGGCCAGCCAGGAGTGGAATTTGGGGGTTTTCTGAACTGCACAGAATCTTAGCTAGATGTTCTCCCAAACCCCTGCGAACCTCCAGCAGCCCACCCCTGCACCTAGAATCTAAAACTTGATCAAATAGTCTCATTTTGCCTAAGAGTAGCTTGTCTTTAAAAAAAAAAACAAGTCACATGGCACTGGTACTCTGAAAAAAGTACACAATAATTTAAAGATATTTTTAAAATTTCTGGTGGCTAAGGGCAAGTTAGCTTTTCATTATGAAATTCAGTTTAAACAACTTATTAAGAGCAAAGGAGTCCTCTCTTCTGTTTAAGGCAGGCAAGTTTTCATTAACTTCCTTTCTGAATTAAACATCAGTGAAAAAGGATGTCATTAAGTTTTATTCCGATTGTATTTTTTTTAAAAAAAATCTAATTTCATAGACTTTCAAGTAAGTACGATGCATAATGTGATTTTTTTTTCCCCCTTCCAGAAAAATGATTTCTCCAATGGCTCCGAGACAACGTCTCCTGTAAAATATTTTATAAATAATCAGCTCAGATTCATGTCTTTGCTAATTGACAAAACCACCTCAGAATTCAGATGTTAAGGAGAGGAGAGAAGGGGAGAGACAGGGAAGACATGGCTTTGCAGCCAAAGACAGAAGACAGGTATTCCAAAGCAAAAGTCTTTTTCACTGAGGATATTAAGATTGAAGATCTATCTACTTGTATGATCAACCACAGCTGGGATAGTGATTAGTTTAGGGTGTTCAGGAGAAGTTGGTTGAAAGTTCACGATCATAGTTTTTCATTGTTGGATTATATGGTGGCCTCAGAACTCTTACTGAAGTGTGGTATGGTATTCCTAATAAAGGACTCTAGAAGATCACCCAATCAGTTAGCAAAGCAAAGTAGTTATTTTCTCTTTATCTTTCCGCATTTAGGATGGACATCTGCCTGCAAAAACCTCTTGCAATTTGCAACTTCTTTGTGCGTGTACTTCCTTATCGTGACCCCCAGGTATTGCAACCGTTGCACATGGATGCTGGTCTTCAAGTGCTCAGATTTTGACTTTAGAAGATAGGACATAGAATAATAAGGTTGGAAAAAACCTTGGAGGTCTTCTAGTCCAACAACCTGCTCAGGCAGGAGATCCTATATCATTCCAAACTGGCTGTCTGGTCTCTTCTTGAAAACCTTCAGTGATGGAGCACCCACAACTTCTGAAAGCAAACTATTCCACTGATTAACTGTTTTCATTGTCAGGAAATTTCTCCTTAATTATAGGTTGGATTGCTCTTTAATGATTTTTTTGGCATTCTTTCAAGTGCTTTGGTGAAGAGGTCAACTCTCTCTTCTCTGGGACAGCCCCACATGTACTGGAAGACTGCTATCATATCACCTCTAGTCCTTCTATTTGATGAGCTACACATACCTAGTTCCTTCAATCATTGATCATATGGTTTGGTCCCTGGTCCCCTTATTATCTTGATTGATCTACACACTTCCTAGGGTCTTAACATCTTTTCTGTATCATGGTGACCAGAACTGGATGCAGTATTCCAAGTGTGGCCTCACCAGTGCGGTGTAAAGTGGTCCTATCACTTCACATAATTTTGAAGCTATTCCTCAGTGATCACATGGTTATGGAGATACTGCAATGGCCGTAAGTGTGAGTGTAAGTCACTTTTTTGAGTGCCGTTGTAAACAAATGGTTCTACGTCAAGGATTACCTATATGTAGGTATATATTATGGGCATACATAGTTTCAAAGAGGCATTTTGCTTTGATGGAGGCTAAAACATATGAAGAACAGTTGCAGGAGCTGGGTATGTCTAGTTTAATGAAAAGAAGGACTAGGGGAAACATGATAGCAGTGTTCCAATATCTCAGGGGCTGCCACAAAGAAGAGGGAGTCAAGCTATTCTCCAAAGGACCTGAGGGCAGGACAAGAAGCAATGGGTGGAAACTAATCAAGGAGAGAAGCAACTTAGAACTAAGGAGAAATTTCCTGACAGTGAGAACAATTAATCAGTGGAACAACTTGCCTCCAGAAGTTGTGAATGCTGCAACACTGGAAGTTTTTAAGAAAATGTTGGATAACCATTTGTCTGAAGTGGTGTAGGGTTTCCTGCCTAAGCAAGGGGTTGGACTAGAAGACCTCCAAGTTCCCTTCCAACTCTGTTATTCTAAATGTTCTAAAAGTGAAGCATCTCTATTGCAACTCATGCTCAACACAAACTTACAGCACACAGCTCATAGAATAGAATAGAATAGAATAGAATAGAATCATAGAGAAGAGTAGAATAGAACAGAATCATAGACAAGAATAGAATAGAATAGAAAATAGAATAGAATAAGATTAGATTGGAATGGAATGGAATGGAATGGAATGGAATGGAATGGAATGGAATGGAATAGAATAGAATAGAATAGAATAGAATAGAATAGAATAGAATAGAATAGAATAGAATTCTTTATTGGCCAAGTGTGATTGGACACACAAGGAATTTGTCTTGGTGCATATGCTCTCAGTGTACATAAAAGATATGTTCATCAAGAAATGCTGTGTCCACACACTCACACACGTCTGCATGGGTGTTACACTTTCAGATGTTACTTATTCATTCTGAGGTACTCACTTTCCCATCAGTATTTCTCCTCCATTGTAGCAATTTCCTTCATTTTAGTTCCAACTCTATCCATTGGAAGTTCTTTCCTCTCCAACACGTGCATGCAATGTGCACATAGGCATACGTGTATACACACACAGAGAGAGAGAGAGAGAGAGAGAAAGGAAAGATTTGGAAGAATTTCTCTTACTTCTTCCCAGCTTGTTTTATCTTTGCTTGAGAAGTGAATAATTCATAGCCCTCTGTCTGCTTTACAGTCAAACGCATTCTGTCCACCCAAGACTGCTCGACAGTTTGTGATTTATTATTTAATAATTTGCAGGGTTGCGCTGTTGTAAGGTGAGCAGTGTGGCTGCTTGCAGAACTGTTACAATCTGGCCTAGTTAGCTGTCCTTTCTTTTCCTTTCTCTGAACAGCATCCGCTATTGATTCTTTTCTTTTTTTTTACAAACCTCTGCCATGTAATCCCACAGCTGCTGATCTCAAAGCTGTTACTCTAATATAAAAAGTTGGCCCTTCTCTTCCTCCAAAAACCAGAAGTCAGTGTTTTTTTTCTCCCCCCCCTTCACTTTTCTTTTTTTAAAAAAACCCACGATCAAGACTTTCCTTCTTTCTTTTTTTCTTTTTTTTTTACTTCTTCTCTTTGTTTCTCTTGTTTTGTATCGTACACCGTGACAATAACAGGAGAGGCGACAGTCATTTCTCAGAAAAAAAAGAATTTAGAAAAAAAAAAAGACAACTCTTGATGAACAAATGCCTTTGGGGAAATAGATGCTGAAGCTTTCATTATCCCTCTTGGCAAATGTCTCACATAGAATATTTGCCTGGAACTTTCTCAGCCTTTGAAAGTTCCTTGCCATCAGCCCAAGGAAGTTGCAATGTTTCAGAGAATAGTTGTATAGCGCTATTGTTATGATGGAGCTTCACCAATAGAGTCCAGTCTGGCTTTAGATTGTGCTGCCTTCCTATAAGAAAAACCCAAAGCTTTTTTCTTGTAGTTAACTGAAAGAAAAAAACAAACAAACTTCAAGTACCCTCATATTAATTTTTGTCTCTGTTTTTAAAGAAACGTGCTAAATTTGTGAAATTTCGTATCGTTTAAATACTAAGCCGAATTTTTGTCTGTTCCTAGACCTTGCATTTTTAGCATGTGCTCCCGGTTCGGACTGGTTCTATAGAACCGGTAGTAAAACTGGCGGGAGGCTCTGCCCACTGACCCAGACATCATCAGAAGTGATCTGTGCATGTGCAGAAGCTTCTGCACATGCGCAGAAGAGCACGCACGTGGGCACGATGCAAACCGGTAGTAAAGGTAAGTAGAACCCACCCCTGGTTTCAAAGCCGAAGAGCCAACACTGTCCAAAGATGTCTCCATGGTCATGTGGCTGGCATAACTCAACGCCAAAGGCACACGCAACGCTGTTACCTTCCCACCAAAGTGGTCCCTATTTTTCTACTTGCATTTTTTACATGCTTTCGAATTGCTAGGTTGTCAGAAGCTGGGACAAGTAATGGGAGCTCACTCCGTTATGTGGCACTAGGAATTTGAACCACTGAACTGCCGACTTTTCGATCGACAAGCTCAGCATCTTAGCCACTGAGCCACTGCATCCCAAGATGGCTGGACACCATCAAAGCTGACACTAGCCAGACCATAGAAGAACTCAAAGAGGTAATGCAAGATCAGAGGATGCGGAGATACCTGGCCCATAGAATCGGTCAAGAGTCAGACACAACTGAATGGATAACATCATTATCAACATTTCTTCTGTAAGAGTTAATGCAAACTATTTCTTGGTTCGACTGAATCTGCCAGCAAAGCAATCCAATGATTACCTTCAATGCAAATTCAGGGGGGGGGACCCAACGACAATCCCACAACAATTGCATTACTTCAGGTGTGTCTTTTCATAGAGAATGCTAAATTATCTTATTATTTTTGTATGTTATTCCCCGTGGATGTTGAATATTCGCTTGTATACAACTCTCAACCTCTCTCGCCGCTTTGTAACGATCGTGCTCTGATTCCCTGTTTCTTCTTTCCATCCAGCCTTTTGTCGAGAGTCGAGTAATGTTCTATTGTGCCTTTGGTTTTTCTCACCTCCCCCAACATATAGTATAGACACATTGTTTTTACAAACGTCACGACAATATCTTGCATTTGTCAAGTAAATAATTAAACATTCAAGGCAGCCTTAAAGGAGCTTGCGATGGAACAGATGAAAGAATGGAGAAATGTCAAAACTCAATGTGAGAAGAGGAAACACACCAAAGAAGGGATTTTGAAAGTTTTCCTCAAAAAAGGTTAACATCTTAATCAGGTAAATTCAAAATGTTGGTTAGTGACCAATATAGCATCTTTTCCATCAATGCTTCATGGCACTGAAAAAAAAATGGCTTATGACATTTTCTCATGCTTACAACTGTCTATAGAGATTCCCCATCATCCATGGTTGTCCCAAAGGTGCTTTTTCCATTGGACTTTCTTGGTTTTTTCCTTGAAAACATTTTGCTTCTCATCCAGCTTCTTCACTTCTAACTGACTGGAGGAGAATACAGATAGTCCTTGATTTACGAGCGCATTGATCTCAAAATTTCTGTTGCTAAGTGAGACAGTTGTTACGTGAGTTCTGCCTCATTTCACGACCTTTCTTGCCATGGCTGTTACATGAATCCCTGCTGTTATTAAGTCAGTAACACAGCTGTTAAGTGAACCCGGCTTCCCCAGGTCACAAAAGGGGATCATCTGACCTTGGGAAACTGCAACTGTGATAAGTATGAGTCAGTTGCCAAGCAGCTGAATTTTGATCGTGTGGGTTGCTGCAATGATTATAAATGTGAAAAATGACCATAAATCACATTTTTCAGCACTGTTGTCACTTCAAACGTTCACTAAACGGATCATTGTAAGTCGAAAACTATTTGTAGAAGGAACAAATCATTTTCAAAGGGGAAAAAAACCCACTTGATTCTTCCATCTTTCCCTTGTCAACTTGCAAAGCATCCTTGGCCTGCTCTCGAGTTGCCATAGGCAAGAGGGATGGGAAACCAATGAAACAGCATGGCAGACAAAGAGAGATGCACATTCCAGACTTATCTCTCTCAAGGCTGTCTCCTGAGGCTACCCACAGCGACCGGAGGGGAGTGATCTCTACAATCCGCAAAATTGCTCCATTGGCAAATGTGATTGATGACACACCCTGGGGGGAGGGGGAAAACAGGGTCATAATTGGAGCATAAATTACGTAGGGTCAGAGCTGGCTTCACTTGGGAACATGCCGACATAAAGCTCCTAATAAATAACTGGATTTCTTTTGAAGCTTGGTTCGAGGCTAATGATTTAATTAGGGCATCCGTCAGAACCCTGACATCCATTCCCCTCCAGTCAGGTAGAATGGAAGAAGCTTCTTGGATGAGAAGTGAAATGTTTTCAAAGAAAAACCAAGGAAATCCAGTAATTTTCCTTTTGGAAAATTACACCCACGGCAGCATCCCGTGGTTGTGATTTCAGCACTCGGCAACCATTGTGCATTTACAACAGTTGTGGCATCCTGCCATGTGGCCATCATTAGTGAGCTTCCCAGCTGGCTTCCGACAAGCAAAATCAATGGAGAAGCCAGTAGAGAGAGTCACAAATTGAAGGACAAGGCAGAACATTTTGGTTATTTTGGTCTCCAGAGTCCTCTCTATTTCAAAGCCCTCTTTTAAACTGAACCTGAAACAATATTAAAGTATGCAGCATAAATAATTTCCTTCAATTATCAGGAAAGACATGAATTTTCAGGCCGATAGAGTTTTTAATCTTCAGGTTCCAAACTTAATAATTTACTGAGGTAAGAAAGACGTCATCCTTTGCCTAGAAAATTAAAATATTTTTCTTCTTCTTCTTTATTTCTTTTCAAGGGAGAACCTTCTACCAACACCCCAGCTGGGGGCAGAGGGAGGAAGAAGCCAAGACTATATTGTAAATTGTGGGAATTATAACATGGCTGGCAACAGCGTAAGGACGAAGGAAACGCTTGAAGTACCCAGTCACCTAGCTTCATCGGAAGGCACGAAAGATTGACAATCTATTATGAATGCTTCAGATGCCAGATAAATATTTCAATGCAAATAAATAAACGATGGGGAAGTGTTTCCTCTCCTGAATGGATTTTTACAGCTGGCTGCGCACAATAGTTGTAAGACTGTTGGAGATTCTGGTCTCCTGTCCAAGACTTGGCATCCCGCAAGTCTCGCTCCGCTCTGAAAACAACCAGGTTACACAGTGCATTCAATTTGAAGGTACAACAAAACCAATTAATCGACCCCCCCCCTTCAGACGGAATGTAAAACCGATCCACAGAACATTACAACATTTACGCGTCCGGCAAAGCAGGCTGCATTTGGTTTTGCATTCTCCAGTAATTTATTCTAAAATGTACCATTTGTGTCAAGGATAATAGTTTCCCTTTTGTGTGTGTGAGTGTGTGTTTTCCTTGGCTTCTTTTTGCTGTGAAGAAAGGGATGATCAGGACAATGTTCTTTCGGTACCTGTCACGGCACTTCCCTGCAGATGTCCAGAATGAAATGAAGACGCGCAATCCCTGAATTGAACTTGCTCGATGTAACTGTTTGATTACTCGTTGAGTAGAGCATTGATGAGCAATGTTGTGAAAACAAAGCAAACCAGAGGAAACAAAAAGAGAACAAGTTAATTTGGGTTCAGTTATTCTTTCCTCTTTTCATTCCGTTAATATGGAAATGCCCTAAATGAACAATACTATCATTCCCCTGATGAATGGGGTGATCTTAACCTTAAATCAAATCTAGAATGAGGCAGCTTTTTACAACTTGTGGCAATAAATAAAAACAAGTAAATAAAAACAAGACTGTCAGATCTTCTCAATCTCGTTTAAATCAACTTTTTCCGGAAATTTTTTTGCCAGTTTGGCAGTAATTGCTGAAGAACTTTAAAGTATGGGAAGATGTAGTAACTGATACTTGCTTTTGATTTCTGGCAAAACTTGCTTAGTGAACAATGGGTTCATTTAACGACTGTGGCATTCATTTTATGACCATGGCATTCACATTCCATTTGCTAATAACTACAGCAAAAAAGATTGTAAATTCGGGGGTGAACTGCTTTATAACTATCATAACTTATGACATAATTGCCAGGTTCAATAATGTTCATAATTGGAGGAATAGCCAATTCTCTCTGCATTTCATACTGTTTCACCCTGATTTTCCTTTTGCAAACCATTTTCAATTTTCAATTTAATGAGCCATGGTGGCGCAGTGGTTAGAGTGCAGTACTGCAGGCACTGCTGATTGCCAGCAGTTTGGCAGTACAAATCTCACCAGGCTCAAGGTTGACTCAGCCTTCCATCCTTCCGAGGTGGGTAAAATGAGGACCCAGATTGTTGGGGGCAAGAGGCTGACTCTGTAAACTGCTTAGAGAGGGCTGTAAAGCACTGAAGTGGTATATAAGTCTAAGTGCTATTGCTACTGCTACACGCACTCACGCACAGCTGGAATGATATGCATGTTGTGGTTACTCAGTTAGACCCTTTGTAGGCCCTTGCAGTGGGACGTGGTGGCTCAGTGGCTAAGATCCTGAGCTTGTCGATCAGAAAGGTTGGCAGTTCAGCAGTTCGAATCCC
Source organism: Pantherophis guttatus (assembly GCF_059756535.1). NCBI lineage: Eukaryota > Metazoa > Chordata > Lepidosauria > Squamata > Colubridae > Pantherophis > Pantherophis guttatus. Next base: position 4,152,335 of record NC_142073.1, on the reverse strand, counting down.
TAGTGCCGCATAACGAAGTGAGCTCCCATTACTTGTCCCAGCTTCTGCCAACCTAGCAGTTCAAAAGCACATAAAACATGCAAGCAGAAAAATAGGGACCACCTTTGGTGGGAAGGTAACAGCGTTCCGTGCACCTTATTTATTTATTTATTTATTTATTTATTTATTTATTTATTTATTCATTCATTCATTCATTCATTCATTCATTCATTCATTCATTCAATTTATATGCCGCCCTTCTCCGGAGACTCAGGACGGCTTACAGTGCATTAAAAAAAATAATTATAAAAACATTTAAAAATTAAAAACTTTGGCATTTAGTCATGCCAGCTACATGACCATGGAGACATCTTCGGACAGTGCTGGCTCTTCAGCTTTGAAATGGAAATGAGCACTGTCCCCTAGAGTCAGGAACGACTAGCACATATGAATAAGGGGAACCTTTGCCTTTACTTTTAGGCCCTTGCATGATACTTCAAATCACAAACTAAGTACACAACATGGCATTCAACAAGAGATTATGCACCCCAAAGTAGCCATGTTTAAAACTAGCTGTGTTTAAAATATTACACAAAGGTAACCACTGGACTCTGATCGCCTTGGTTAGATCTGGGATGCTTCTGCAGCCCTTGTAGCTTCCATTCGGGTTGCCAAGACAAATATTATGAGTGTATCTAGTTCTCAGGGTCATGTTCAAGCATAATACTGACTATTTCCAATTTAATTCGATATTGAAGTTAGGATTCTAATTATGGGCCTTTGATTATGTAGCTCTTGGGTTGCGGCTTGCAAGAAATGCCACATTGTAGATTTTGGGGAAAGCTTGACACAACCAAAAGCTTTTAGATGTCAAGAAGATTATTGTACTACTGTCAGAAATATCTCATAATCAAACTTTACTTTTGATTGTTTGGCTACAGGCAAGTAATTTTGCCAACATGAATATATTGTTACATCTACGGTTACTCCGAATGCAAGGGGGAGATGGGAAAAAGATTGGAACTCTGTGGGAGGGGGTAAAATGACTTGTTAAATTTTTCTTTCTTTCTTTTTCTTTCTTTCTTTCTTTCTTTCTTTCTTTCTTTCTTTCTTTCTTTCTTTCTTTCTTTCTCTTTCTGTTTCTTTCCTTTCCTTTCCTTTCCTTTCCTTTCCTTTCCTCCCTTTTCTTCCTTCTCCTCCCTTTTCTTCCTTCCTTCCTTCCTTCCTTCCTTCCTTCCTTCCTTCCTTGATTTATCTGGCCTTGATTTATCTGAGTTTTAAAACAATACTTACATCTTTCTTTCTTTCTTTCTTTCTTTCTTTCTTTCTCTTTCTCTTTCTTTCCTTTCTTTTCCTCCCTTTCCTTTCTTCTCCTCCCCTTCCTTCCTTCCTTCCTTCCTTCCTTCCTTCCTTCCTTCCTTCCTTCCTTCCTTCCTTGATTTACCTGGCCTTGATTTATCTGAGTTTTAAAACAATACTTACATCTTTCTTTCTTTCTTTCTTTCTTTCTTTCTTTCTTTCTTTCTTTCTTTCTTTCTTCTTTCTTTCCTTTCCTTTCCTTTCCTTTCTTTTCCTCCCTTTCCTTCCTTCTCCTCCCTTTCTTTCTTTCTTTCCTTCCTTCCTTCCTTGATTTATTTGGCCTTGATTTATCTGAGTTTAAAAACAATGCTTACATCTTTCTTTCTTTCTTTCTTTCTTTCTTTCTTTCTTTCTTTCTTTCTCTTTCTCTTTCTTTCCTTTCTTTTCCTCCCTTTCCTTTCTTCTCCTCCCCTTCCTTCCTTCCTTCCTTCCTTCCTTCCTTCCTTCCTTCCTTGATTTACCTGGCCTTGATTTATCTGAGTTTTAAAACAATACTTACATCTTTCTTTCTTTCTTTCTTTCTTTCTTTCTTTCTTTCTTTCTTTCTTTCTTTCTTTCTTTCTTTCTTTCTTTCTTCACTTTCCTCCAAGACTTAAAGGAGAATTTTTTGAATTCCATTCTTACTTTAAAAATAAAGGATGGGCTCCCTTCTTTACATTAATTTTTCATTAATAAGTGTTCTGCTAAGTGGTTAATCAATTGTGATAAATATTGCAGCAGGTTTTCTTATGGAAAGATATGGGCTGCGTTTTAAAAGAAGGAAGTAAAATAAAATCGGGAGCAAATTCAATATCAATTTGGCAAAGTCAAGTTTTGGAGCCTCAGTATCTTCCCAACATCAAAACCCACCATCCATGTGAAGGATTTCTATTAAATAACAAAAACCAGTTGGTTATGCATTGATTTTTTTTCTTTAAATAGTCATCCAAATATTTATTTTACATGTTGAGTCTGTTTCTTCTAGATCTGGATAGTCGAGCAGGAGACAACAAGATTGGGTTGGAGAAGAAAAAAGAAAGAAAAACATTTTGTAGTGTTAGTTCTTTGGATCAAAAGCCTTTTATTTTATTTATTTTTAATGAAAGGACACAAATCTAACTGGAGATTGTATGAACATAAACAGCGATAGCTAAATGGTGTATTTCTGTATATCCTGAAACAGACTTTCAGAATGGCTCAAAGATGAATTCCAAATAAGCCTTTCCCAGTAACAAAAATGTTCTGCATTATGGTTTAATATGTTCCTAGTTCAGAGGAACATCAATTGAAAACTCAGATTTTAATCTATGGAAATATAACAAACACCTCCACACTTCCCAACATGAAACTTGGTGTCAATGGGTACCACACGTCTACTGTATTTTGCTATCCTGGACACATGGACCTTAGAGTTATCTGTAAGGATAAATAGGGCTACCAGATGCAGGGCAGCAAAACTCCAAGTGCCCACTAGTTGGCAGGAGAAAGCTAAAGTCTGCTGAATTTCTCTGCTCCCATCTAGTGGTGGCTTGGATTTTTGCAGCCCAGATCTGAGCCTTAAAGTAGCCGGGATCAGAGACATTGATGTTCTATATCTCCTTCACTCATAATTTCTTAAAGGCCCAGTTGTCCAGAGTGATAGGCTTCTCCAGGGTCATTAAACATTAAGTAACCATGCCAAAAACTCCCCAACTTCCGATGTTGGCCGTAAATTATCTTATTAAGAAGAAACAAATCCACCCAACGTCATTTGGCAGGCAAACCTTATATCTTCTTCTTCTTCTTCTTCTTCTTCTTCTTCTTCTTCTTCTTCTTCTTCTTCTTCTTCTTCTTCTTCTTCTTCTTCTTCTCCTCCTCCTCCTCCTCCTCCTCCTTCTCCTCCTTCTCCTTCTCCTTCTTCTCCTTCTCCTTCTCCTTCTCCTTCTCCTTCTCCTTCTCCTTCTCCTTCTCCTTCTTCGTTTACCACCCCTGATGATGCTCTGTGTCGCCTCTCCCAAAAGTGTAGCAATCAATGAAGATAATTATACGTAGAACTACTGACACGCTATGCCCCATTCAGAAGCTACAACACTATCAGGACTTCAATTATTTAAACCGTAACTAACATAGCTCTGCATGTTCTTTCCAGAGCTCAGACAGAACACGGAGCATTGTTAGAATGGCATAAAAGAGAAAATGAAATATTAATGGAAGGCAGCTTTGTTCTCAGCACAGCAAGACTGAGTTGGTTGTAAAAACTGGATTCCTGCAGTTGCTACAGCTTTAATTAGGAAGGTCACTATCTTCCTGCCCTTCCTTGGGTTCTTTTAATTTCCACCGAGGAAGACGGGCGTCTGCATTTTATTGAACACCCTTGAATTTTTATTTTTAGAAATCAAAACAGCAACATTTCTTGGCATCTGTTGTGAGTTCTAGGTGTTATTTGCTCTTTAGAGATAAAACTCTTTCTATAGCTTTAAAATAAAAGAGGAGGCAAATTTATTCGTATTGGGAGAACCTGTTCTACAGGGATATTGTAGTAGGAAGAAGAAGAAAAATCTTTACAACTCCAATGCTTGAATCCACTTAAGGCCAAAAAAAATATAGAATAGATATTATACATCAGCTCAGCTGGATGGATATAAAAACAGGTTTTAACCATTTCTCTACTAAGATTTTCTTTGTTCAAGACAGCAAACAATTGAGTGTCAGTGAGATACCAGAATGTTTGACTTAAATAGGGGTCCCCATCATACGAGCGATGGGTTTCAGGATGAGATCTAGGTCCCAAAGGTGCATTTTCAAAAGACAACTTTTGGACTTCCTTTGTTTTTCCTTGAAGGCGTTTCGCTTTTCATCCAAGGAGCTTTCTTCAGCTCAGACGGAATCTTTCTGAATTCTGATTGATGCCAGAACTGAAGAAGCTTCTTAGATGAGAAGTGAAATGTCTTCAAGGAAAAACAAAGGAAGTCCAAAAGTTGTCTTTTGAAAAAGCACCTTTGAAACTTGCCTCTAATTTTCACCCAGATCCGAGACTCGCATCTCCCTAGAAATAATCTGTGAGGTTTCATACCTGCAAATATTTCTTAATTATAGATGGAGGTGCGTTTGACAGCAAATATCAACTCTGGAAATATATGTACACATGACACCTATGGCTTCAGGATGAGATCTAGGTCCCAAAACTCCTTTTTCAAAAGGCAACTGAACTTTCTTTGTTTGTCCTTGAAGGCGTTTCGCTTCTCATCCAAGAAGCTTCTTCAGTTCGGATTGAAGGTCTTCAAGCAAAAACAAAGAAAACTTGAAAAAGCACCTTTGGGACAACCATGACCTGGATGACTGAGAATCTCCGTAGATGAGATCTAGGATGACCTAAGACAAAACTGCCACATTTCACTGCTGATAGGTTTTATTGCTGAAAGAGGGCAGTGAATGGTTGAACCATTACTGATTACTGGTCACCCTAGTTACTGGCTCAGCAGTTAAGACACTGGGCTTCTCGGTTGGAAAGATGGCAGCCCAGGTTCGAGACCCAAGCTTCCTGCTATGGGGTGAGCTCCCATCCTCAGCTCAGCTCCTGCCAACCTAGCAGTTCGAAAGCATGCAAATGTGAGTAGATAAATAGGTAGCACTTTGGAGGGAAGATAACAGCATTCTGTGATGTCATGCTGGCCACATGACCATGGAAATGACTTCAGACAGTGCTGGCTCAGTGGCCTTGAATCAGAGATGAACCTAAAGTCGGCAACAACTAGCAGAATAAATCTGCGGGAATCTTCTTTACCATTAATCAGGATAACAGATGCTGGTGCTTTTTTCCAATTCTGCAGCCCTTTGCCATTTTGCTGGTTATTTCTCTTTTCACGACTAACTCAGCTCAGATGCTACAGAAATTGAGTACATTAATATAATTTATAGTATAACCACAATCGTTGGTTTCAGGATAGCATTTAAGCATTTTGGCATATCTATCTACAATCTAGATTTTTTTTAAAAAAAAAAACCCATATGAATGTATGGTACTTCAGAGGACTGTGTGGCGTATTTAAAAATAATAATTTGCACATTGAAAAATAGATTAGCATACGAAAAGCTCTCAGATACTTCATGATTGTGACATCTATTAAAAACAGTCACATTCGAAAAACAGGGAAGTACAATTAGAACTAAATTGTTCCCGCTCTAGGCTTTCATAAAATGAAACATAGACAATCAGATTTCAGGACAATAGAAGACAAGTTAGCTCTAATTTGACTATGGATAGTTTAACCACATTCCTGTTAGTCATTTTCTAATATAGTCATCTATGTAATTACATTTGATTTTTAGCAGTCCTTGGGAGAGAATGTTCTTAATTTATTGACCTTCCAAAATGTCATTTATTATTTTTTGCACATATTTGTAGGAATAAATTAGATTTCCATGGCAAAAGACAATTTACAGTTTTCAGTGGTTTTTTTTTTTTTAATACTTCTTGTAGTAAATATATAGATCAGCAAAAGTTATTCTGTTATCTGTTTAGTAGAGATTTGGGTTTGGTTTCCCCCCCCTCTTCCAACTGAAAGAGAAAAAGGAACATTTCTGATGTTCTCATCCAGAGAGCATTCCTGATCACTCTGAAGAAATGGTTGTCCGTGATTCTTCGATGATTCTTCTACTCTGATTCGTCACACAAACGATATGTGTCGTGCCATTTGGAGCAACTGCATGTGACAGAACCACATTTGTATTATATGTGAAGCAGCGGTGGGTTTCAGATATTGTTACTACTGGTTTGCCACACGTGTGCACCAGTGGTGAAATCTAAAATTTGTTAGTACTGGTTCTGTGGGTGTGGCTTAATGGGGAGGGGTAATGTGTCTGGGTGGGCGTGGCCATTTTTTTTTTAACTTTTAAAACCTGTTTAGGTTGTAAAAAAAATGCTTTCAAAAGACTCTGACGATCCCAGCTGAGTTGCCTGATCGGCAGAGGCTTTTTTTTCTTTTAAAAGCCTCTGCCGATCAGGCAACTCAGCCAGGATCGTCAGAGGCTTTTAAAAGAAAAAAAAGCCTCTGCCAATCAGGCAACTCAGCTGGGATCGTCAGAGGCTCTTAAAGCATTTTTTCTACAACCTCTGAAAAGGTTGTAGAAAAAATGCTTTTAAAAGCCTTTGACGATCCCAGCTGAGCCACACGATCATCAGAGCCTTTTTTAAAAACTTTTTTAACTTTTTTACTTTTTAAAAGCATTTTTTCTACAACCTCTTTGGCCGAAAAAGTGCTTTTAAAAACTAAAAAAAAAAAAAAGCCTCTGATCGCGTGGCTCAGTTGGGAATGGGGGAGGGGGCAGGGATTTTTGCTACCAGTTCTCCGAACCACCCTCCTCCATCGCTACCGGATTCGGCGATCCGGTCCGAACTGGGAGCATTTCACCCCTGGTGTGCACGCTTGCTTCGTGCATCTCCTGCACATGCGCCCTGTCTTGAAAACTTGGCTAAATAGGACGGCATAGAGCTGGGGGCCACTAGTGATCTCCGCGACCGGTTCAGGCTGAATACCACCTCTGATGTAAAGCCATGAATCACGTTACACCACTTCTCCTCCCTTCCAGGGGTAACCAGTTGACCAAGAAAAACTACATGTCCCTTAATAGAGAAGCAGCTTGGGTTTGAACAGGTGTGAAAGGTTTTCCAATGACTTAAAATTCTGAATCGTTAGATGTCTCACCAATACCTCGGTTGGCTCTTGAAAAAAAAAAACAAACCCACACCACGCCTGTCATTGAAGCAGGCGATCTCCCCCAGTGCAAAGAAATTGTATGGAAAATAAAGGATAGATGAGACAAGGGACTAGGGGGCCAGAATTTGAATGCCCCTTAAAGCTTTTAATTAACGCTTTCTGAAAAGGAGCCTCTTCTCCCAAGCAAGTAATAAGAAGCCAGAAGATGGAAGCTTTGTGGATGCTCAGTTCCTGCCTGCGCTCTAAGAAACTGAGAAAAGACTAATCAGGATTGTTTTAAAGCCATTTTTTCCCCCTCTTTACCAAGCTTCAATCTCTCATTAGTTCACTCTTAGCTGGCAATCATTGTCTGGTTAGCGTTTGAAAATCACCAAAGGAACCAAGATTTCCCTTAATCCCCCATCAAAGGCAATGCTTTTGAAAGATGCCATTTCCATGCAAGAGAGCTGGAAAGCTGGCCCTGCTCAATTCCACAAACACACACACACACACACACACACAGAGAGAGAGAGAGAGAGAGAGAGAGAGAGAGAGAGAGAGAGAGAGAGAGAGAGAGAGAGAGAGAGAGAGAGAGAGAGAGAGAGAGAAATACACAGACACTCTCACACATCCCTCTCTTTGGTCTTCAGAAAGAGCAGGAACAACTACTTTGGATTTGACAGCTTTGGGAAGCATGCTGAGTTAAAGACCAACCATCTTAAAGCATGGCTGGCTGGGGAATTCTGGGAGTTGTAGTCCACAAGTCTTACAGTTGCCATGTTGGATACCTCTGCTGTAAAACTTTTCAGGACAAAATAATGCCTGGTAGACTTACATCTTCTCCAAACACACACACACATGTGAGCACAGTGGTTGGACACCCTTGATGTCTGGGGAATTCTGGGAGTTGAGGTCCACAAGTCTTAACGTTGCCAAGGTTGGACCCCGTCTGCTGTACAGCAAATACAAGCCATAGTTTCAATTATAGGTTTTTTTTTTTTAATTCTACTGCCAGTGCATCGATGAACTAGGCAGTGACATAGCTTTGGCTGGTTCCGTTAGAGGGAAGTTCTCGCACATTGGTTGGTATTGCGTGACTCCAGACTTTGCTGTTCACAAAGGGAGGGGAAAAAAATAATGCAAGCTCATCTAAATATATCTAAAGAGAAATCCAGTCAGCAACCTTGAAGATGGCACATTTTTAAGGAGGGAGGGGTGGGGAGGAGGAAAACCCAAGCCTTGAAATCAAAAAGCTGCCCAATTTCCAAATTAATGTATAACAATGCTGCGTATCAGGAGGTTGCTCTAAAGAGAATCTGTGGGAGTTTACAGCTAATGAGACTCAGCAGTGGCTTCTGACAGCATGCTTATGTCTTGCCAGATCTTGTCAGCCCTCTAAGATAGGCAAGGTCAAGGAAGAAGCTCAGTGGGGAATCCCAGAAACATTCTTCATCCTACGAGGGTAAAATAACATAATCTCGAAAGCTCTTTGTTTCTTTTTTTGCCCCACCTTATACGAAACAAAATCTTATTTTGAGTTTCTTTCCCACACTTTTCTATTTCTCAGGACAGTGTAATCTTTTGTCAAGGTAAGGTAAAGGTAAAGGTTCCCCTCGCACATATGTGCTAGTTGTTCCCGACTCTAGGGGGTGGTGCTCATCTCCGTTTCAAAGCCGAAGAGTCAGCGCTGTCTGAAGACGTCTCCATGATCATGTGGTTGGCATTGCACAAAGAAATCATTACTGGGGAAGAAGAAGAAAAACACACCATACTGAAAAGCTCTCATTTCAGAGAGAGGGAGGGAGGGAGGGAGGGAGGGAGGGAGGGAGGGAGAGAGAGAGAGAGAGAGAGAGAGAGAGAGAGAGAGAGAGAGAGAGAGAGAGAGAGAGAGAGAGAGAGAGAGAAGAAGATTTCAAAGACTCGGAGAGCAGAAATTTTCCTGTTTCCAAGTGGGGGATGGGAAGAGAGGTGTGAATGAAGTGTCCTGTTTGTTCACAGCGCACTTCTCAAACATGTTGAGTTTTCACACTGAAATACACCGAATTGTAAAGATCTAAATTCTAAGTGCACAATGCCCTTGGGATTGCATGGTTGCATTCATCCATGCTGTGTGCCTCTTTATTTGTCTGCTTTTCTTCTGTTTGCTGTGGCCCAATACGCTGAAAACAATATGGTGAACCACTTGACGTTGGCTGGGTTATTAAAATGGGAACAGATTTTCCTTGCCTGCGACTCCGTTGGATTGTTGTCTAATTAATGCTCACCATCCAAGGCGCTTGTGGAATGATTTACATATAAATATATTTCTTTGTTACACAGAGAAAAGTTTTCTTCTTCTTCTTCTTCTTTCTTTTTTTTTTAAAATAGTCCTTTCTTGTTATTTGTTGTGGAAATAAAGATATCGCCAGTTCTTTTATTTCCCTCTTGGGTCAAAAATTAAACTCTTGTTTTTCGGATCCCGCTGTTTGGAGTGGAGATTTCCTAAGGCAACATTACAAACTTAATTTGTAAACATTGCTTTGAAAAAAATCTGGCCTTTTGGAAGGCTCCGAGTTATTAAAAAAAAAGGTCTTTGAAATCTCTACAGCTAATCAAGTTGTCTCTTTTATTTTCTGTTATTGATTTGGGACACCCTTCACACATTGGCTTGGATTCCTGGGTCTCCTTAGGGCCAGTTGCATATAAGAGGTTGGTTTTGTTATGCAAAGCACTCCGGCATTAAAAGAAGTCTTGATGAAGATTGAAATCAGGCACAATGACCAACTAGACATAATTGTAGAAAGTTGTAAAATCCGATCTGAGACTGGCTGAACAAAATTGGATCTGCAGATAACATGAGAGGATAACATGGGGGAGCATAAGCAGAATTATTACAGATTTTTTAGAGAAACAAAATGCGAGGTTCACTTTTTATTTATTTATTTATTTTATTAATTAATTTATTAATTCAATTTGTATGCCGCCCCTCTCCGAAGACTCAGGGCGGAGCCTATGCTCCTCCTCCTTTTTAAATTTCTCCAGGCAAGTCCATCGAATTTCAGAAGAGACTTCTCTATTCGAACCAGTTCTCCATCTTTTACCATATACAGGTCAACATTTTAAGAACCATAGGGTATCCTTAACGTTACCCCATCTTCCCCTCCCATGTATGTCTTTTTTATATATATAAAATTTTATTGACTTTTTATTAATTACATTTCTTAGTGCTTAATAAACACTGTGTTGTCTGGGTATTTAATTTGCTTAACAATTCTGATTATATTCGTAATCTCCACCTCTTTTTTCCCCCAACCACTGGTAAAATAGATTCCATCTTTGATAGTATTCTGTGTCTTCTTTCTGCTTAATTTTCAATGTCAGTCTATCCATTTCTGCACAGTCTAGTATTTTCTTAATTATCCCTTCGTCTCGCAGGGTTTCTTCATTTTTCCAATGTTGTGCGAATATAATCCTCGCTGCTGTTACAACAGGCAATATTAAATGCCTACTTTTCTCATCTAATTTTTCTGATGTTATGCCTAATAAAAACAGTTCAGTTTTAAAATCTACATGTTTCCCTATCATCTTTTCTAGCCACCCGTGTATCTTCGCCCAAAATGGTTTTACTTGAACACAAGTCCACCACATATGATAAAACGTGGGTCTTCACGCATGTGCCAGCCCCAAGGACCCTAATTAAAAAAACCTAAAACTCACTTTCAATAATTTTCATGATAATCACCCACGTTGCTTTCAGATTGGCAGGACCATTTAAAAAAAAAACACAACAACAACCAGCCAAGCAAATCCTATCTTTGTTGGCACATCTGACAGCAATTCACAGGCTGCAGGACTACGGGATCAGCTGAAGCAAATCCCTCATTTTCTCAAAGACATATTGTCTTATCAGCAGAGCTGCGGAGGTGCAGTTGGAGTATAACAAAAGCCTCTTTCTCACCTACTTGGAGCTTAAGCACTTTATTATTGGTTATTAGGGCGCGAGCCCTCGAGATAAACCTACCGCCCTGTATACCCGTTAAGAGCAAGTAAGCAAAATCTCTGGCAGAAGCCTATTGTAAAATGATGAATAAGCTTGCTAAGTTGCCATAAGGTGCAAGCCGCAATGGAATCGTTATTTGTCAGACATGTATTGTAACCCTAAGGTTATCAGGCTGGACCACCAGCTACAAGAAGGGTACTTAACATTATCACCCCTCGTTTATTTCTCCTACAGGCTCAAACATCTCTATAGGGAGTGCTTCTACTTAGAAGTGGGCAGGTCTTTCACCAACCTTGAGGAAAGCTTTAGCAAGAGATAATGAAAAGGATACCAAAGGCTACTCTAGGTACCTATGCAATATATTTCTCGTTTCTGAATAGTTCATGCACTTCACTGTATTCCTAAGGCCTGAAGTATGTGTATGTGAGTGTACATGTACATGTATTATTATTACTGAATAAAAGGCTATAGACTGCCATGAAAACACCTGCAAACAAGTAACACGCCTATGAAAAAAAAAATGTCTCTGGCTGGGTAGGGAAAGGGATATTTAGCTAAAAGCCTCCCAATTACTGCCAAGGAGCAAAGAGTGAAATTAGCAAAAATCTCAGATATAGGTAGGCTTTGACGTATGACCACAATTGAGCCCAAAATTTCCATTGCTAAACCAAGTATTCATTAACTCAAAGTGTAGAAAGGATGAGTGGGTGGATGGATGGATGGATGGATAGATAGATAGATAGATAGATAGATAGATAGATAGATAGATTAGAGCTAGACAGACAGACAGACTGACTGACTGACTGACTGATTGACTTTGACTTCTTTGGACTGCAGTGGATATTCTTGTCTTCAGCATGGACTCTAAGATGTCTGAAAATCTTATGCCAAGAATCAAAGACTGAGCATTTGAAGAGCTAAGTGGACCACAGTATGAAAGCTCACCTGTATTTAATTGCTTCACAAGAAGATAACTTCTAAAATACTGATTGGACTCATGAAGACCAAAAAGGAAGTTTAAGTAGCAGTTTTCCTGCTCAACAGCACCACCTGCCAGATTAATTTAGGCACACCCAAATTCAGGAGGTCAAATGACCAATGGAAGAGAGTATCTATGATTGTGTTGGTCTTGGAAAAGGGACAAGGATGGTGATTCCTGTCCCAAACCTCAACATGCCTGCCTAGAAATGCCAGTGAAGTTGCTGTCCCACGAGACAAAAGTTAATGGGGAGAAGATTTTTCATTGTAAGAAGGTCTGAAATTGAGGACCAGATGATCAAGTTTCACCATGGACCTTTACAGGGAGAGGGAAGGAAAGAACAGTCTGTTGTTGGGAAGCATCACACATTTGCATTTGTAAGACCTTAAGCAGGATGAACTAAGTTTTAGAAGGATAAATAAAACCCTGAGAGCATTTGGAGACACCATAATTTTGGTCTTTCAACAAGAAGGGCTTAGTAAGGTTAGGAGGCACTTGAAGTCCACAATGATTTACATCCTGTGAGCTGGAATGCAACATTAAACACGGTCTTCCCTTCCAAGTTCATCTTGTCATCCATAGATAAATATAAATTAGAACAAACCAAAATAAATGGGTGGGTACCAAGAATTAACAAAACAACTGACCATAATGGAAGACCTGGTCTCTCAATTCAATAGCAAAAACAGCCCATTACTTGGTTTAAATGACTGGTTGGGCTGGAATGAAATATTATGGGACAGGAGCGTTCATCGAGTATGATACAAACAAGTCAAAAAATAGTCAGGGTACAGCCACATAAAACAAAACACTGACCAAACGTAAGGATAAACTGGTGGCTCTCTCATGTTTTTGAATTCCTCTTATTATAGGATGCAAAACTCAGCAATGTCCCTTAGGAAGAGAAAAAGTCTTGTTTGTTAGACGTGCCGGGTTAAAGAAAAATTAAAAAAAAAAGAAACCTAACAAAAATGAATATATCTGAAGATAGAATGTTAGGAAGGACAGACTGAAGGAAGGGAGGGAGGGAGGGAGGGAAAGAAGGAAAGAAGGTGAGGGAGGGAGGGAAGGAAGGAAGGAAGGAAAGAAGGAAGGAAGGGAGGGAGGGAAGGAAGGAGGAAGGGAGGGAGGGAAGGAGGAAAGGAAAGAAGGAAGGGGAGGGAGGGAGGGAGGGAGGGAAGGAAGGAAGGAAGGAAGGAAGGAAGGAAGGAAGGAAGGAAGGAAAGGAAAGAGTACAATCCCATTTCAGATGGAAAAAGTCACTTCCTGTATTCCTATGTTACAATTGGATTCCCAGGATGTTGCAAATTTAATGTACAAGCTGTTTACAAAAAAGTGTATATTTGGAACACCCAACCTGAGTGGTCTATCAAATAAGATAGATATGCTAGCTCATCTCCCATAATCCCCAAGCAGCATGTCTTTGGAACTCTTGACTGGGAATTATGGGAGATGAAGTTCAAAATATCAACAGGTAGAGAATGTTGGCTTAGAATGAACACTAGGTTTGCATAATTAAGGTGTTCTTTTTTCCCAAGGTGTATCTACAACGCAAGCACTGTGCATTTGTGCAGATAAAACAAAAACTTTAAAATGCATTGAAGCCATGCATGAGGGCAGAAAGGAGCATAGAAAGCAAAGTGTTTTACATAATACATTTATGTATCTTTGCACAATCTATTTAGAAGAATAGATTTCGGAGAAGGAAATTTGTTCTTACAAAACGTTATTTTTATTGAAGAAAACCAAATTTCCTTTGTTACAGATAATTGAACCAGTCTATTGATTTCCCAACATCCTATCCTAGGTTTACAGTGAATGAATAAAAACACATTTTCAAATTCCACAAACATTCTGGTACGTCTTGCCAACTTATTGCATTAATTATCACGGTACTCTGAAATGCAATAATGAATTGAAAGGGAAAAAGAAAAGGAGGAAAAGTATAATCCCTCTAATAAAAGGATGCACATCAATCATGTTCGAGATTCTTAAAACTGGAGGTAGATTTTGAATCCTTTAACTAGCCTGTATATTTGCCCTCCTTCCCTACCCCACATCACCCACTCCGGTGCCATAAACTTCAAACCAATTCAACAGCTAAACGTTGATCCAGCAGGTGGCATTGTTGTCTTCTGTCACTTGGTACCTCTTGAAAAGGTTCAGTGGGCAAGCGGACTCACCAAAGTGGTCTAACAGAATAGCACAGTTGGAAGAGAGCTTGGAGTCTTCTAGTCCATCCCCCTGTTCAGCCAGGAGACCCTATACCAGTGATGGCGAACCTTTTCGGCACCGAGTGCCCAAACCAGAAATCGTGTGCATATGTGCGTGCTGGAGCACCGGGAACCCAAAGTCCAGCTGGCTGGGGCGCATGTGCGTGCCGGCCAGCTGGTTTTTGGGTTTCTAGCACTCTCATGCATGCCAGCCAGCTGGTTTTCACATGCGCTGGAGCACCAGAAATCTGAAAACCAGCTGGCTGGAGCACACATGCCTGTTTTTTGGCTGGATTTTTTGGCTGTTTTCAGGCCATTTTCAGGCCTGTTTTGAGACCGTTTTCCAGTTTTTTTCTAGGCTGTTTTCAGGCCGTTTTCAGGTGCTCTGGCGCCTTCAAAAAGCATGGGGCAACAGCACACATGCCCACAGAGAGGGCTCTGTATGCCCTCACAGCCCTATACCCAGGGATGGGTTCTAAAAATTTTTACTACCGGTTCTGTGGGCGTGGCTTATTTTGTGGGCATGGCTTGATGGTCATGTGATAATTCTTTAGGATTTAGCAGAGATACTGGTCTACCAGGCTTTTAACTGCTTGCAGAGCTGTACCGGTTTACCCATTTATTTTTAGAGTGTCCTAGTCTACCCAATTGTTCTTGGAGCGTCCTGGTCTACCCATTTGTTTTTGGAGGCACCGGTCTACCACCACACCACCTTTTAACACTGATCAGCTGTAGGGCGGCCCTTTAAAGCTCCGCGGCAAGAGTTTAAACAGTTTTTTTCCTTCTAGCCATCAGCTGGGACTCGGGAGGCAGCAAATAGATTAGGGGCAGGGCCAAATAAAAGGTAAGAATAACATGGGCGGAGTGGGAGGGCCCAGCTCCCGAACAAAGAGAACTGGTTTGGTGATGTCATATGGTCACTGCTACCGGCTCGGTGGAACCGGGAGGAACCCACCACTGCCTATACCATTCCAGACAAGTGGCTGTCCAGTCTTTGCTTAAAAACCTCCAGTGTTGGAGAACCCACAACTTCTGGAGGCAAGCCGTTCCACTGGTTCATTGTTCTCACTATCAGGAAATTTCTACCTAGTTCTAGGGTTGCTTGTCTCCTTGATTCGTTTCCATCCTTGTCCTGCCTTCAGGTACTTTGAAGACTAGGCTAACCCTCTCTTCCAAAGGTGCTTTTTCAAGAGGCAACTGGACTTTCTGTTTTTCTTTCCTTTGAAAACGTTTTGCTTTTCATCCAAGAAGCTTCTTCAGCTCTGACTAGATGGTGGGGAACATCTTTGAACGAAAAAACAGAAAGTCCAGTTGCCTCTTGAAAAAGCACCTTTGGGACAACCATGACCTGGATGACGGAGAATCTCCATAGATAGCTAATGCCCTTGTCTTTGTGGGCTTGACTCAATTGTCCAATTGTATTGTGTTCTCCTGCCTAGATAGGTTTTATGTTTCTCAAACAGAGAGACTACAAATCAGCGCACTGTTATGTTTGTACCACTACATTCCCCTCCCCCCCCAAAAAAACCACAGTTTCTTGGAGGGACAGTTGTTTGTGGCAATGGGTAGAGAATGACTCACTGATTGACTATTCTAATTACTCAGCTCACTGCAGCAATAACAATGAAAGCTATGGGAGAAAGGAAACCTACTTGGATGCAAAATAGCTCTCTCATTAATTTTGCAGCCCTAATATGTTCCCTGTCGACCCATAATGCAGTTTTAGGAAGTAAGCCAAATAAGATAAATGAGGTTGAATTTGGGGCACGAAGCAACAACGGAATTAGTAGCAGAAACCAATAAACATATTGGTGAGCTGTTGCTTTGATGGATTAATTTTATTCTATTTTTTTTTTTCCTCAGAAGGTAGAACTTTCTTTAGACCAGCTTTAGGCTGACTTCTATTTCATCGTCTAAAATTTTCACAAGGGCTGATTATTGCCAAAGGAATTCCTCTATCTTTTCTTCCCCCTTTAGTTGAAGAAAAATCTTGAAAAATTCATGGAAAGGGGACGAGTTCTCATTTAATGACATTCTCCTTGGTGGAGGACTTGTGTCCTTGTACTTATTTAAAAACAAGGTGATCAATGACCTTAATGATGGAGGAGAGGACCCGGCTAACCCCGAGGGAGGGGTCAAACATGTCATCAGTCTCAAATCCCTTTATTCCCACAAGACATCTAAATTCAGTCCACCTTGAATTCCATTGACTGTTATCTACTGCCAGTTTGCTTTGATCGTTAGAAGTCCAGCTTCTTGTAGAGATGGTAAGGTTGCAATAAACCTTTATCTTCATTTGAATTGCCTGGACTCCTGATTTTCCATGCTTGACAAATAAAGATTTGCTTGGTTGAAGGTTGAAGGCTAAAGAAAATCTTTTTTCTTGGAAAAAGTCGGATGAAACACTCACCTAACTTCTCTAACCGACATAATGTCAGCTTTGGAAGCCATATTAGGCCGGAAGCTTCCATGCTGCCACTTTCTCATGTGTGGGAAAGTAGGAGGGGGGATTTAGTAGAGGGGTTGTCTGTAGACATAATAGCATCCTTCCTGTCGGTCAAGTCAGGCCGATCCTGCATCTGGAGAAGGAGTGGTCAGAGTGCTGTCTCGAGATGGGACGGATGGTGATTGGAGCATGTGATCGGCTGAGGAGTGAGAAGATAATTTTGGGGGTTTTGATTTACTGAGGGGAAACCCGGACCTCTCAGATTCGGGTTTTCCCAGATGTGCCAGTTTACCTATTCTAGTAAATAGAACTTTGAAAAATGCTTGCTTCAGAGTTTTTACTTGGAGTTGGGGGGTTTTCTGGAACGCTGACACATAACTTTGTAAAACATGTAAGAAGTGCATTTGGAACCAATTCCATCAACTAGTCTCAGATTCCTGGGGATGCTCCAGAAAGCACTGAGGAATGTTTAATGTTCTTGTTGAATTCACACAGAGGTGTATACACATGGACAAAAGTTTTTAAAATGGGGGGGAGGGAGCATTTAAACTTCTCAAAAAGCTCCCATGTGTTCTGACCCAGCTCCCGAAACACAACAAACCCTCTGACATGAACTCAAAAGATTCCTTTATTAGGAGCACCGGCTGGCAAAAAGTTTATCTCGTAGGCTAACAAGTCTGGCCAGCCAGAAGATGAATAGTTGTCTGCCACATCTATTCATCTCCATCCCCTGCCTTTTATCCCCAGAGCTAGGGTGGGGCCTCGCTAGCAGCGGTGGCTCTTCCGTCCCAAGGACCAGCCCATAGATTTCCACTGCTCTCCTCTCCTCTGCTTTCTGTGCATACACGCATCAGGCACCAGACCCAGCTGTTCCTCCTCTTCCTCATCAGCCACCTCCAGACCTGGGGGCTGTTGGCTCTCCAGCTGAGGGCTGATGGACTGCCCAGGCTCTGCCTCTGTCTTTCTCTCTGCCAGCTCAACTCCCTGTTCCCCCTCGGAGCTCTCAGGTTGCCCTGAAGCTGACCCTGACTCCCATGCCTCCTCCTCCTTTGATTGAGCTGCTGGAGGGCGGTTGGCAGGCCACAACACCATGGTTACGCTATAGATGCAATCCTCAGGAAAATGAAGAACACAAGCTAAACGTTCTCTTAGGCTGCCCTAAGGCTGGGCAACGCTTTAGAACTAATTTGCAAATGTGTTTCAGAGTACACGGCATGTGAATGCAGATCCATTTGGTACTCTTTAAGGTAGTCACATCTTTTCCCAAGGTTCCATAGCAGCTGCAAAGGTCAGCCATCTGATCTTCCACAAAAGATGCAGCTGCTTTAAAAAGATATGTAAAACTGCTAGGTTCATATGCTCAGAAATGCCTTTTCTAAATCACTTCTCAAGCTCTGGGTAACTGCAGTGATCTTAGACGTGACAGAGAAGAAATGTAACTGGATGCTTCTGGGTACCAGGTTTCTTTGCTCTCCCCATCGGTAAGAGTTCAACCTAGCTCAATACCATACCCTTCAGAGAAGCAAAACATGAGCTCTCAGGTCCAGGTTTGACTATCCAAAGCCTTTCTATGAAGCCACTAACTGAACTGTAATCTGTAATGTGACAGAGTGAAAATTGATTACATACACGGGAAGTAATCAAATTAATGCAATTTATTTTTTAATTACATTTAAATGAAGTGATGTCAAGGGTCTGGTTGTCACGACTTTGCTCATTTCACTGTCCCGATCTCACTTTCTCTTTGGGGGGCAGCCCATACCATTCTGCCAAGG
Source organism: Pantherophis guttatus (assembly GCF_059756535.1). Classification (NCBI taxonomy): domain Eukaryota; kingdom Metazoa; phylum Chordata; class Lepidosauria; order Squamata; family Colubridae; genus Pantherophis; species Pantherophis guttatus. Next base: position 4,133,951 of record NC_142073.1, on the reverse strand, counting down.
AGTTGCACCAGTGGTGAAATCTAAATTCTTTTACTACCGGTTCTTTGGGCGTGGCTAGGTGGACGTGGTGTGGCTTGGTGACTATGGCTTGGTGGGCATGGCAGGGGAAGGATACTGCAAAATCTCCATTCCCACCCCACTCCAGGGGAAGGATACTGCAAAATCCCCATTCCCTCCCCACTCCTGGGGGAAGGATATTGCCAAATCTCCATTCCCACCCCACTCTACGATCAGCCAGAGGTGGTATTTACCAGTTCTCCAAACTGCTCAAAATTTCTGCTATCAGTTCTCCAGAACCTGTCAGAACCTGCTGGATTTCACCCCTGAGTTATATGTTCAGTGTAAATCAGTGGTTTTTCAGTGGATAGACTTCCTCTAAAGCTTGCTCATTCATTCATTCATTCATTCATTCATTCATTCATTCATTCATTCAATTATTTGTTACCCCCCCCCTCATCTCAGAGTTTCTGGGCTTTGGCTGGATAGGCTTCCTTTAAAGCTTGCTTGCTTGCTTGTTTATTTGTTTGTTTGTTTGTTTAATTTGTTTGCTTTCCATCTCACCACGTGGCCCAGCCTTTCCCTGTATAAAGCCTGCTGAGGCCCAGCTATTTTCTCGTATGAAACCAAAACAGAAATTGTGCACTTAAACTAACTAACCAACTAACTAACTAACTAACTAACTAACTAACTAACTAACTAAACAAATAAATAAATAAATATTTTTTTAAAATTTATTTAATTTGTTTACCTTCCATCTCACAGTTTCTGGACTTTGGCTGGATAGGCTTCCTCTAAAGCTAGCTAGCTTGCTTGCTTATCTATCTATCTATCTATCTATCTATCTATCTATCTATCTATCTATCTATCTGTCTATCATCTATCTATCTATCTATCTATCTATCTATCATCTTTCTATCTATCTATCTATCTATCTATCTATCTATCTATCTATCTATCTTTCTATCTATCTATCTATCTTTCTATCCATCCATCCATCCATCCATCCATCCATCCATCCATCCATCCTCCCATCTCACCACAAGGCCCAGCTTTTCCCTGTATAAAGCTTGTTGTGGCCCAGCCGTTTTCCCGTATAAAACCAAAGCAGAAATTATGCACTTAAAGAAACAAAATAAATAAATCTGAACCACCCCATAGATCCCTGTGCACTGAGGGAGGGAAACGGCAACGCGGGGAAAATTACACATTAGCCCTCTCCATTATGAGAAAGGCTGTCATCTTTCAGCAGCCGGCGATCCATTAATCATCCGACAATCGTTCATCCAGTTCTTTCATTGAGACATTAAACTGTGGCCCTTTCTGTCTGTCACCGTTGATCATCCAGATGGAAATTAGAAATCCCAGAGCATTTTCTAGATAAATAAATAAATAAATGAAGGGGCAGCCTGGTGACCTGCAACCATTTGAAAGAGAAAGAAGGGGGTGGTAGGGGGAAGAGCTTCCATTGTCCACAGCTGTGTGGGGAGCTCCTGTTAAAGTCCAAAGGCATCACATTTATTGGTGATATATATATATTTTCATGCCTCACTGGTGATGAGGGTACTCTGAGATTCCCCCGACGCTGAAGGGCGCGAGGTAAAATCATAATCTATAATCATTTGTATTTACACACTGTGGACAGATAATCTGACAAAAATTAAGACGTACACCTGAGATTCATTTGAAGGGATTTTTCATCATCAGCAAAGCAATCTGTCCCATGTATTCAGCCTGATCAGGGGACAGCCCATAATAGAAACAGCTGTACGTTGCAAAATAACTATTATAAGCTGGAAAGGAGAGCTAAATGAAGATGCTGAGCAGGGACCGGGAGCAAGGCGGTGCTATCACTAAGCAGGGTTGATGGTTGAGGAGGTGATAAACAGAACACAAAAGAAGGCAGGTTCACAACTTGTGGGAGGCAATGACTTTTTGTGGTAAAATAACTGAAACGGGGTAAACCAGGCATGAGGTCAATGCTTCAAAAATTACACTGGAACTCTATTCTATTGGCAGACATGTCACTAGAAGGCAAAAATCACAAAACTGCATCTCACTTATTTTGGCCATGTTATGCAGGGGGATTTACTGGATATAGCAATTTTGATTGGAAAAGTCAACAGTAAAAGGAAACCATCAAAGAATACAAAAGCTGACACCAACCAGAGTATAGAACTGTGGTGGCGAATCTATGGCATGCGTGCCAGAGGTGGCATGCAAAGCCCTCTCTGTGGGCACATGAGCCATCACTGCAGCTCAGCTCCACCACGCATGCGCGTGAGCCTCCTGCCAGCTAGCTGGTCTTTCGGTCTCTGCCATGCATGCATGGGGTGAAGGGTGCATGAGAGGGTGTGCGCACATCTGGAGGGGGCATGCAGGGGGCTGCACATGCATTGCATTTTGAGAGTTCACGCACACTTTGGGCACTCGGTCCGGAAAAGGTTAGCCATCACTGGCATAGAACAACTCAAAGAAGTAGTGCAAGATTGAAAGACACGGAGAGAGTTGGCCCATAGAATTGCTACGAATTGAACATGACTGAATGGATAGCATCATCCTGATCAACTGTAATGGAATGTAGTCTGGATTCCCAGGAAGGAGAACCATTCTGGAGGATTAAGAGGCTACTCAGTTCACATAGCTTGTGTGAGAGAAAGAGGGTGAAGATCGTCTTTCCATAATAATTCCCAGAGTAGGTAGTAGTCTGCTTCAGTTTGGCAAGATTCTGTCTACAGGTGTGGAATAACTGAAAAAAAACTGCATGGAAGAATTACTGTGTGTCTTGACTTCTGGAGTCTGACAATAATTGAAATTTGGAAACCTGAAAGAGATATTTTCTCCCCACACCCAAAAATCAAATTTCTTTCCCACTCTTCCCTTTTCTTGCAGTGCTAAGAGGGAAAACCCCAGTTCCTTCTAGTACTGATCATATTGCCTAGCTGGGTAATGAAATGTCTGCTGGGAAACAACCAGGGAGAACAACCGGTTTGGCAAACCAGATTAAAATTAACATCTGGTTCATCTGAACTGGTCTGAATCAACTGAATCCCACCCCTGGTTAGTGCAAATAACTTATGCTGGTTTTACATTGAAGTGAAAACAGGCCCACTCCATCCTGTTTGATATATTGTTGTTTGGTTTGATTTATACGTTCAGGTGCCAGAGGTACCTGCTCTCAATTTTCCTGCAATTAAAAAGGGCGAGCCAGGGAAGTTGACAAATCGTTCTCTGTTTGGCTACCGCTCTTATCCCGTGGATATCTTTTCAACTAATTCATCCATTGTAAACACCGGCGGGTTTGGCTTGATAAATCAAGGAAGACCTAAAAGGGCTAGGAGCAGATTAGAAGGTCATCTCTCACACGCAATGTTTCAGGAGACTTGCACAACTTTACATTTCATCCAACAGCTGTGTAATGTATCAGTGGGGCTAATCCTAATATAAAGCATTTGGATTAAAAAAAAATGAAATCAGGTGGAGGAAGAAGCTGCGTTACAATAAATCACTGCCAAGAGAAGGTTGGCCTTTGTATTTCTACAAGGTGCTGCGTTGTAGCACCATGGACAAACACGGTTGTTCAATGGGTGCTTTAATTTGCATTGGAAAAGAAGACAGGTCCATGAACTCAGAATAAAAGATTGGCGGAATATACTTCAAATGTTGTAGCACCACCACAACCATCAACACCCCAAGGTTGAAGCCTTTGACTTTGTTCCAGAGTGCATTTGTATTATGCTGATGCCCACATCCTTGAGATGTTGAATTCACCTATCCTCAGGAATGTTCTTATTTATTTGTCCATGCTACTTCCACAGAGAGTTGTTAGATGGTAACTACCTGGGATCAAAGAAAGCAGAAGTTAGCAGGTGGATTTAAGGGCCCAAGATATCTGTGATCAAATGGCTAGGGAATAACACCATCATTTCATACCTGTATAAAAAAGAAGGATATAGTCCCTCTGCTCAAAGAAAGGTCTTTTATTAAGGGATGATAGCAGTAACTGGATAGATATAAATTGGATCCCACTTTCCCTTCCCTCAAATCTTATCTTCCCATGTTTTTAAGAAGCCCTTTAAAATGGTTAATAGGCATTTTTGTGTCAACAACATACTCTAGATAATTCCTTCCTTCCTTCCTTCCTTCCTTCCTTCCTTCCTTCCTTCCTTCCTTCCTTCCTTCCTTCCTTCCTTCCTTCTAAGTTCGTCCTGAAAAATATTAGATGGATCCCTATCTATCCTTCCTTCCTTCCTTCCCTCCCCAGAGAGGGAGGGAAGGAAGAAAGAAAATGAGGAAGGGAAGAAGGAAGGAAATGAGGGAGGGAGGGAGGGAGGGAGGGAGGGAGGAAGGAAGGAAGGAAGGAAGGAAGGAAGGAAGGAAGGAAGGAAGGAAGGAAGGGAATCCTCTATGAATACAATTTCAAAATTGTGATATTCCTCATGAAGATTAATTGGACAAGGAGTTGTCACTACACTCCATTGATGTTGCGGCCTCTGTTTTTAATTAAATAAAAATGTCTCAGAGCATTTTTAATGTCAGAACAACATTTACAAAAGGAGACATTAACTTGTCACTCATTGATCTGTAACATTACCAGCTGTGACAAGAGGTCTTTGTGTAATGGTAGCTCTTCAACCTCTAAAGGGTCTGAAATCCCATAGATTTTTTTCACAGCCCTTTTTTGGGTGGTGGGTAGTGGAGGTGGTGTGTAAAATCTCCTAGACTTTTGTTCTATAGTTCATATTTGGTAAATTGGGCGAAACGGGGTGATGGGAGAGGGAAAAAAGCATAGTTTTGCATATCTCTATAATCTAAATTATGTAAATATGTTTCCCTAGAAAATAGTAGGGTTGAATTCCTAAATCAGCAAGTAATCTTCAGACCAATTCTTCATTTGTTCTGATTTTTCCCCAATTCATGAAGAAACTCTTGTTCTTCTCTAGACTTCAGTATTGTTCTGTGGTGCGTGGATCAGTATAATGAAGCTTACACTTTTGCACAGTGAAAATCACTTCACCAGATGATCTTCAAGCCAATCCAAGAAGGGAATTCATAATCAATGTGATACATGAATTAAATTAAAGGTCATCTCTGGCTTCTGTAATTAAAAGTCTTTGGCCACCTTAAAGACTAAGTCACAAATAGACAAAATGGCACCTATTGACTCTAACGTATCTGCTGAAATGTTCTAACATATCTCCCTGAAATCCTCTAGACTTCTTTCCCATCTGATTGTGAATTGTTCAATTTTTTTTCAATGTCACAATTAATGCATGAATGAATAAATGATTGATTGATTGGATGAATGAATGAATATGGATGAGGCAAAGCAAAACGTTATTGGGAATGTATTTTTTAAAAATAAAAAAAAAAATTGGACAACAAGAGATGATAAAGATGGAGTCCTGGAGAATCACATTCCGAATCCATTAAATCAATTTTATTGCATTCACTAACAAGCCATAAAGTCCATTCTGAAGTCTACCATTCTTGGCAGCAGCAATATCAGCAGTTTGCCTTCTGTAAATGGGTGGTTTTTAATTACCACCACGGCAGCCATTTTACTTATAGGCAGTGGTGGGATTCAGCCAGTTCACACCACTTCGGGAGAACCGGCTGTTAACTTTCTGAGCAGTTTGGCAAACTGGTTGTTGGAAGAAATCATTAGGGCAGAGAACCGGTTGTTAAATTACTTGAATCCCACCACTGCTTATAGGCAACCACAATCTTCTCACACCAGCAATTTTGGGATGGCAGACACAGAATGTTCTCAAAAATCCTCTGATCTCAAAAGATTATCAACTTCCTGATGAATAACTATTCATCTTTTAAATTCATATTCCTTGTCGATTTGGATCCAAGTTTAGCCAACAAAGTTTAGGGAGAGTCTGAAGAAAGGAGACAAAACAGTTGATGGGGGGAAAAAAACAGGATGAAGGAATTCACAATTTATCATCTCCAAGAATACTCTGATTTGTTGGGATTGGAGCTGCTGTCAAGTCACTGCCGAACTATTTCCTTTGAGCCAAATTTGGTAGATCAGCTGATTTGCTGTTCTAAATTTGTCCCCAGATGTTAACTAGGCGCAGGCAGCTAAATACGGAATACAGCAATAGTTCTGGCTTGCATCATATGAAAGAAAACCAGAGATTGAAGCAGGAATGAAGGCTGGGTATTTTGGTCTGTTTATGGATCGGAAAACTCTGAAATACGCCAGCAAAGATGGAGCAGAATATTAATATTAAGCAATAAGATCAAAACCAGTTGATACTCTTGGCACTAAGTTGGGGCCCTGGATATGTATTTCTTCACAGTTATAGAATGGAAAAACCCTGAATGTACTTTAAAAAAAACCCACCCTTTTGTTGATTCAAATACTGTAACATGTTCTGGATTTTAAGATGCCATTTTACATTCCATTTTAAGTGAGTCAGCACTGAACATTTTGGACCTCAACATTTAATAAGGCAAGCTGTTCCTTTTGTCAGAAATATTTTCTGGTTGTTAAACATGAATTGGGTTTAATGATTAGAATACGGCAAAATATTATCTCAAAGTTTACATCATTTATTTGGTCCTCTTGTTCGACGGCTTGGCAAGGTTTTAAAACAATAGCAGTTGTACATCGTAGCTGGCAAAACAGAAATCCTAACTCACTGTAGTATGGGGAGAGTGAGAATTTTGTTTCGGAAATACAAAACTAAAGGAGGGATGTATGGTTTCCCCCCCCCTTGGTAATTCATTGGTTAGGGTACAGTTTTCTGCTTGATAGTTTGTCTGGTGTTAATCCCTGCTTATCTGGCTGGTGGTTACTGGAGAGGAAGTGGCCAGGTCTTTTTGTTTCCTTCTTAGCTTTTAAATGGTGTATAAATGTGGTTTATCTCTAGGTGTCTCTCGATGGCTGACAGTGGAAGAAAATTACCTAGCATTGTGGTGGACTGTCCTCCTTGTTAGAGGTTTTAAGACAGGAACTCTAGAGAGCCCTTGCCAAAATATTTACTGCGTGATTCATGCATCTTAAGTGCAACTCTCTTCCCAAGCTCTAAGACTCAACTAAACCTCCAAAGCCTCAGCGAGGGCACTTAGAAAGCCCAAAAGCTGCATTCAAAAGCAAAATAAAATAAAATGATGAACCAGTAGATGGTTTACTAATTTGTGGATGGTATCAACATTTCGATAGCAAAAGAAAGACATGAAGATGTTGGCTCTTCATTCGTGATCTCAGCATTTGCAAACTGGTCTTCTGAGATATTCCTGCTGTCAGCAATCATGACTAAGAACCAAGGACGTTGGGCAGGTATAGGTTCTACTTACCTTTACTACTGGTTCGCAATGAGAGAGCACACGCGTGTGCACTTCTGCACATGCATAGAAGCTTCTGCGCATGCACAGATTGTCAATTATGACATCCGGGTGGGTAGGCAGAGCCTCCAGATGCTTTTACTACCAGTTCTAAAGAACTGGACAAAACCAGGAGCAACCCACTACTGATGTTGGGTGAGAGATCAATTAGACAATTTAAAAATATATGCTGCATATTTAAAATAGTTTTGATCATAGTTCAGGAAGTCTTTATCATCCTGCTACCCTGGTTGTCTTCTGCATCTGGCAGTAGGTGGTGGTGGTTTTTTTTTTGTGTGTGTGCATATAATACAACCCTTCAGGCTACACAACCACTAAGACTTTGTGGCTTCCCTGGGAGCATCCACTTAGTAGCAGTAGATTTCAACCAGAAGATTTCACTTAGTGTTTTATCCCAACCCCTCCATTGTTTCAGAAGGCTTCGTCTTTTCATCGCCTGGCATCCAGGCACCCTGATATTTAGCCTTAGAACAATTTCCTTTGACAGACACAAATATGAGCTCCCCGGTGGGTTAATTTGACAGAGCCCCTTCGTTAACGCCATAATGTAGCCTTATGTTTTATACACAGGTAAGCTTCAAGAGTGCATTCCTTTAATGTAATGCAATATTTATCAGATCCGAGATCTAAAGTGTACATATTCAATTTTCATGCATATCTTTACATGATTCATGAAACTCTTCTCATTAGTTTGTTTTTGCGAATCGTTGTCTACTCAGAGCCTTGGTCCTCAGTCTAGTGTCACACTAAAAAGCTTTATTTAGCCTCCTTTGAACAAAACTCAGTTTACGTTCCAGTCAGGATTAGAGAGAAAGGGAAACACCTCCCATCAGATTTTGGGTAGCATGCTATAAAAGAAATAAAATAAAAGATTCCCAGAAGAGTGCTAAATTTATGATGAAGCCAAATAGGTTACATTCATTCAGCTTAGAGAGAGAGACTTTTAAATATGTGTTTAAATGTGGTATCAAATATTTGAAGTGGCCTGTGAATCATAGCTGTGGTTGTGTTGCCTTCTTTTAAATGTTTTAGATGACTTCATTGCTTTGGAATTGAAAGGCAGGAAATGTCCTTCCATATTAATTAGGCTTTGTGGTCAACTCTAGGGTTTCTCTGTCTAGTGCAGAGGTCTTCAAACTTGGCAGGTTTAAGACTTGTGGACTTCAACTCCCAGAATTCTCCAGCCAGCATAGCTTGTGGACAGCATAGCCCATTTGCCAACTTCTGGTGGGACTGGAAGGCCCATGTTTTGCTCTCCCCAGCCTCCAGAGCCTTTCTAGGAGTCTGGGGAGGGCAAAAACGGCCTTCCCCACTACCACCCCGAAGGCCCTCTGGGGGCCGAAAATGGCCCATTTGCCAACTTCCAGAAAGGCTCTGGAGGCTGGGGAGAGCAAAAAATGAGCCTTCCCCACCACCACCCCGAGGCCCTCCGGAGGCAGGAAACAGCCTGTTTCCCTATTTTTGGTGGGCCCAGAAGGCCCAAAAATCAGGGAGCTGAGCTCATGTGCCCACCGATATGGCTACGCATGTCATAAGTTTGCCATCACTGGACTAGGGGTAACATGATAGCAGTGTCCCAATATCTAAGGGGCTGCCCCAAAGAAGACGGGGGTCAACGTATTCTCCAAAACATCCGAAGGCAGGACAAGAAGCAATGGATGGAAACTAATCAAGGAGAGAAGCAACCTAGAATTAAGGAGAAATTTCCTGACAGTGAGAACAATTAATCAACGGAACAACTTGCCTCCAGAAGTTGTGGGTGCTCCAACACCGGAAGATTTTAAGAAGATATTGGATAACATTTGTCTGAAATGACACAGGGTTTCCTGCCTAAGCGGGGGGTTGAGCTAGAAGACCTCCCAGATCCCTTCCAACTCTGTTAATGTTATTCAATTAAAAATGGGGGAAAGAAAGAGATTATTCCCATGACACTTTCTAAGTCTCCATTGGATCTGCATGCCAGGCCCATTCATTTGTCAATGTGTCTTTATTTGGGGCCACCATGGTAATCCCTAGCAATGAGCTTCACAATTTGCAAAGGTTTTTAAAATGGTGAATTGTTACCCCTGCCAATTTTACAATGTTCTTTGCTCTGCGATTTCTCGGCTCGGGCAAGCAAACCGTTGAGTGTATCAAAATCAAGCTCCATTTTGAAATGCTCATAAACCCAAACAATAAGAGCAACAACAAAAAAGAGAAGTTGAAGCAAAAATCTGCCAAGGTTCATGGTTCTGCCATTTCCTTCTGCAGACTTTGCTTAAATAAAGCAAAACTCAAACTCGCATACAAATGGCTTTCGTTTGTCATTGTGCTTTTTTTTTTAGTATTTTTTAAACATCCAATTGTGCCTCCGATGCAATATTTATCTAGTCCAATATCTCTCTTTTATGATAGTAACAATCTCCTCCTCGGTGCTGAACGTGACAACGAGACAGGTAAAGAAAAGCCTGTAAATTCTTGTAAGTTGCTAAACTTCTTGGGAACCTTACAATTAAACGTGATGTCTTAAAATCTGGGAATGCGCTATCAACATTTTATTTACAGGGATTTTACGTCTCTGTGTGTGGTGTGCTTTATACTCTTGGCAATGCATTAAGGTAAGCCAGAGCTGGGAATTTGTTCTCCTTTTGAAGGGATATGTGTTAATTATAAATTGGCAGCTGTTTTTTTTTCTTTAAAAAAAAAAGCTGCATGTTTTACTTTGTTATGCCATCCGTATTCCTAAAGCTGGAAAAACTGAGATCAAAAGCCTGTTGTCAAACAATTCTTACAATCAGCCAATCTTTTCGTATGAAGGAATCTCTCTCTCATCCTCTTTTCCCATCCACACCCAGTGAAAAACCTGCTAGGATTGTTGAAGGAAAGATTAGGATAGGTGATTTCAGTGACTCTCGGGAGTGTGAGAGTATTCAGCATGGAAAAAATAATTCGGTCGAATCTCTGTTCCTTCAGAAGTTCATATCCTACTGGCCTAATTTGGCCATTGGGTTGGTAGGTTTGAACCAGAGAATGAACTGGTTGTGGAGTCCTTGGTGTCTTCTGGACTTGGCTGCTTTCTTGCAGGCGTTTCATGACCCAGCTAGGGAACAAGGAAGTGGGGTTTGTGGTGGGCGGAGAAGGAGGACTGTGAGGTCCTTGGTGCTCTCTCAGCTTGGTTGTTTTCTTATAGCAAAAGCACTTAGACTTATATGCCGCTTTACAGTGCCTTACAGCCCTCTCTAAGTGGTTTTACAGAGTCAGCCTCTTGCCCCCCAACAATCTGGGTCCTCATTTTACCCACCTCGGAAGGATGGAAGGCTGAGTCAACCTTGAGCCAGTCAGGATTGAACTGCTGGCTATGGGCAGAGCCTGCAATACTGCGTTCTAACCACTGTGCACCATGGAAGGAAGGAAGGAAGGAAGGAAGGAAGGAAGGAAGGAAGGAAGGAAGGAAGGAAGGAAGAGCAATAGCACTAAGACTTATATGCCACTTTACAGTGCCTTACAGCCCTCTCTAAGCGGTTTTACAGAGTCAGCCTATTGCCCCCAACAATCCTCATTTTACTCACCTCGGAAGGATGGAAGGCTGAGTCAACCTTGAGCCAATGGGAATCAAACTGCCGAACTGCTGGCAGCCGGCTGTCATCAGAAGTAGTCTGCAGTACAGCATTCTAACCACTGTGCCACCATGGCTCAATAGACAGTTCATGACAACATTATCAGTGTCATTCTGACTAGCTTAGAATGATTGAATGGAAGGTGATTGAAGTGATTATCTGAAATGGTGGCCTGAATAGGATTTTTCATATTCATGCCAAAAAAAGTATTCCCATTCCCTCTCCTCCTCCTCTTCCTCCTCCTCCTCTTAAGATACCAGGATAGAAAGTGGGAGACCATGAGTTCGAGTCTTGCCTTTGCCATGAAAGTCAGTCAGGTGACTTTGGGCCAATCACCAGAAGACTGGGAGTTCTAGTTCCACCTTAGGCATGAATGCCAACTGGGTGACTTTGAACTAATTCCTCTCTCTCAGCCAACCTACCTCACAGTGTTGTTGTTGTTGAGGGGGAAACAGGAGGAGCAAGGAGTGTTGAATCTATTTGATGCCTTATTACTTTTAAAAATAATGAAGGTGGGATACAAACAAACAAATAAATAAAACATTGCGGGAGAAACCCATCCATTCTTCTTCTAAATAGGGAGTCTAAATCATCTTGGAATTCTTGCTTCCAGTGATGTGATCTATTCAAACTCTGGATCTTTTTATTCATTTCTTCATGATGTCCAGCAATGATGAATTATTTTTTCTTTTCTGTTTTATATATCATTCTTTCTTTGCTTTCTTGCATATCAGGCCAAACTTTCCCCCTTAAATATATCGTTTTTCCTTTCTTAAGCCTGCGAAATGTTGAAGTGAAGGTTTAAAGGCAGGGAAACTCCAATTTTGTGAAATTATTCTTTTAATTAGATCCTTGCAAAAGTGCTTAGATATATAAAAACATTAAATAGATCTAATGAAGTGGAATGGAGTGCTAAGTTTTAATTAAACAAACTCGAACATTGGCAGAAAGGATATTAAATGATCTTTTGAAATGGAAATGGTCCACTTAGCTTTTCACTTCATGTTATGAATGCAGATGCAGAGAGAAGATGCTCACCCAATATATCGTCCACCAAGTCTCCTGTATCAAGCATGCCAATACAGAAATATATCTGTCTCTATCTTTCAGAAAACAGACAACTCCTCACTGAAATGACTGGTGTCCTCTTTTGGGTGTGTGAAAATACCTTTTCAAGATGACATTAGGAAAGAGAAGTCAATGAGCTTCAGTAAAGGAGAATATTTGCAGCTCAGGGTCCTTGGTGCTCTCTGAGCTTGGTGATTTTCTTGCAGAAGTTTCATTACAAGCTAGGTAACATCATCAGTACTTGTACTGAGGAAACCACACTGGAATGCTGCATCCAGTTCTGTTCACCACGATATAGAAAAGATGCTGAGACCCTAGAAAGAGTGAGAAAAGGAACCAAAATGATAAAAGTGTCTGGAAGCTAAATCGTATGACGAATGGTTGAGGGAGCTAGGTATGTCAAGCCTATTGAAGAGAAGGATTGGGGTGAGGGGACATGATAGCTGTCTTCCAGTACTTGATTTGATCAATAAGATGGCCTCGAGGACAATGAAGCTGCTCATTTTTATTTTTTAAAAATGAGGGGATTGGCTTATTCTCTAGGGCACCAGAGGGCAGGACAAGAAGCAATGGGTGGAAACTTGTTAAAGAAGGATCCGACCTAGGAAAAGAAATGTTCTCTCACTGACAGCAATTCTTTAGTGGAATAGCTTGCCTCCTGGGGTTGTGGTTTCTCCATCACTGAAGGTTTTCAAAAATAGACAGGACAACCATTTGGTTGGGTAAGGCCTTGATGGCGAGCCTATGGCAGGGCCCTCTCTGTGGGCATGCACGTTGTCGCCAGATGCTCTTCTGGTTTCCAGCTGGTCTTCGCGGGCACCAGAGTGCCAGAAAATGGCCTGAAAAACTGCCTGAGAACAGCCCCAAAATCAGCCTGAAAAGTGGCCCAAAAACAGCCTGAAAACGGTCTGAAAACAGCCTGAAAATGGCCCAGAAAACAGGCATGAACATACTGGCCACCTGGTCCTCAGGTTTCCGGTGCTCCAGTTCACACACATGTATGCACATACATGAGCGTTCCGGTTTGGGCACTCAGTCCCTAAAAGGTTTACCATCACAGGTATAAGGCTACTGCACTGAGCAGGAAGTTGGACCTGAAGACCTCCTAAATTCCTTCCAGCCCTAGGATTCTATGATGAGTTACCTACTTTGGATAAAGAAACATCGGCAAGAAACAACCAAGCTCAGAGAGCACCAAGGACCCCTCAATAAGCTTCAGGTTAGTCATAGAATCTTATTGATTTCAATAGGTCTTCGCTTATTCTTTTTTAAAAAAGGAAAGACAGCTCGAATTCAACAGACTTCCATGTATTAAACGGGGCAAAATCTGTTGAGCAAACATCTATAAAACACTGCTTGGTTTCCTCCTCCCCTCCATCAAATTTCTTTATCCACAGAAACCTATTTATAGGACCAGGATTCTAATAAACACAGATTGCAGTGCAAAGAAAAAAGGTCAGCAGAGTATACCAGAAGCTTTATTGATGTCTTGTCAATCAATCTCTCTCTCTCTTTTTTTATTTTGTTGTCTATTTTTTTTTTAAAAAAAAAGAAGGAGGAGGAGGAGGAGGAGAAAATGCATGTAAGCACTTTCCCCTTGTCTAATAGCAGATTTATTGAGCTTTTCTCTCTCTCTTTTTTTTTTGGACAAATCAGCTTCGAGATATGATAAGCAATGACAGGCCATTATCAACTTTGCGGTTGAGGGTCAACCTGGATATCAACCCTGTGTATGAAGCTGGACTTTCTGGGGAATAGCCGAAGCGTTTTCAAATATAATAATTTCCAATAAACTTTCCCCTTGCCTTCCACAGCAACACACTTGAGGGGGCTCGTTTGCAAGCAGGGGCCGCAAACACGCCGGACAAATATATACAGTCAAATATATTGTCTTTCTGTAATTTTGTTAAGACAATAAAAACAGGTCAGCTCCAATGCGAGCATCTGGGGTATCGTTGCCAAGAGGATTTGAGATCAGCATGCATTATCTGATGGGCAAAATGCTGGAGAACTCGGCAATCGATAAAAAAAAAACAATTGCCTTGTTTTTCCACCTTGGAAAAACGTTTCGCCCAGGGTGTGCATTGTATTGCACTATATATATATATATATTTATTAATTAAATAGTAATAATTGGGAATTAGCTTGCTGTAAAGCAAAGATCAAGGGTCCGTTATAAACTTTATTTACAAGAATGCCTTTTTAGGAACCCATGGAACCATTTGCAGATGACAAAATCTATTGGCCAAGTGTGATTAGACACACAAGGACTGTGTCTCTGGTGCAGAAGCTCTCGGTGTAAAACCTCCCAACATTGGAGCGCCCACAACTTTTGGAGGCAAGCTGTTCCAATCATGGTGTGGCTTGGTGGCCGTGGCTTGGTGGGTGTGGCAGGGGAAGGATACTGCAAAATCTCCATTCCCTCCCCACTCCTGGGGGAAGGATACTACACAATTCCCATTCCCTCCCCACTCCTGGGGGAAGGATATTGCAAAATCTCCATTTCCACCCCACTCTGGGTGGGCCAGCCAGAGGTGGTATTTACCGGTTCTCTGAACTATTCAAAATTTCCGCTATCGGTTCTCCAGAACCTGTCAGAACCTGCTGGATTTCACCCCTGATTAAGAAAATACAAGATTGTGCAGGAATGGACAGACTGACATTAAAAATGAAACAGAAAGAAGACACAGAATATTATCAAATATGGAATCTATTTCACCAGTGGTTGGAAAAAAGGGGTGGAGATTAAGAACGTAATATGTGTTGTTAAGCAAACACAGACAACACGATGTTTATTAAGCACTAAGAAATGTAATTAATAAAAAATTAATTAAAAAAAAAAAGGAAGGAAGGGCTTCCAATTTTCCCACTTAAAAACAACATAGATCTACTTGGTCCCATGTTCCAAAGTGGAGGGGGGAAAAATACAAATTCATCTTCCCTTTGTTCATTATGTTAAACCCTTTCTTCTAAGATGGAGGAGGAAAAATGTTGCAAGAGGGGGCATTATAATTTAATATCCCAAAGGTGGCTCTATGCCTTGTTAAGAAGGAAAGATAAATAACTGTCATAAAGAGTGGGCTTACCCATTCAATCCTCTCAATATTATGTTTGCATAATATTGCTGATCCTGAAAAGGAATCGCGTGATGAAGAATGAATATATTCATGTATGCTCTCACAAGTGAAGGCGCTGGCCCTTTTCTTCACGATCCTCTTTAGTAGCTCTCTTAGAAGGTGTAACACTCTGTGCCCAAAGGCAAAACATGACAAATGTGCTGAATTTGGGGGGTACAAAGGGAAATCATTTCTCTAGTTCGGTGCCTACATGAGAACAATAGAATTTCTTCCCATAAATCCTCATAGTTTTCTCCTCTAGTCGTCTGGATGACACCGGCAGCAAAAGCAAATAATTAAGTAAATAATGAGACTGGTGTCCCAGCGGCAAATGAGTTTAGAACAGTGATGGCTAACCTTTTCCAGTCTGAGTGCCCAAAGCATGCACATGTGTGTGTGAATGCATTTGCATGTGTCTGAACCCCCAAAATGCAATGTGTGCATGTCTCCCCGTACACGCCCTGCCTCCCCGCATATGCGTGCATGATTTCCACATGTGCCCCATCCCCTGTGCATGCATGTGTGGCCCACGCATGCCCCCTGCCCCGCTGCACATGCAGAAGGTGTGTTCTGATCCCGCTTTAGGCATGAAAGTCAGCTGAGTGATTTGGAGCCAATCACCAGGAGAGGGTGTGTTCTAGTCCCGCCTTAGGCATGAAAATCAGCTGAGTGATTTGGGACCAATCACCAGGAGAGGATGTGTTCTAGTCCCGCCTTAGGCATGAAAGTTAGCTGGGTGACTTTGGGCCAATCACCAGGAGAAGGTGAATTCTAGTCCCACTTTAGGCATAAAAGTCAGCTGAGTGATTTGGAACCAATCACCAGGAGAGGGTGTGTTCTAGTCCCGCCTTAGGTATGAATGTCAGCTGGGTGACTTTGGGCCAATCACCAGGAGAGGATGTGTTCTAGTCCCGCCTTAGGCATGAAAGTGCCTGGCCTAAATCTTCTCCCCTTTTTAAATGTAAATTTTAATTTGTTTTTAAATTGTGGGGTATTTTAAATTTGTTCAGCCAAATTATTTAATTCATTTTTAACTTATTTTAAATTTTTGCATTTATGTGTTTCATCTTGTGGCTGTTCACCTCCCTGAGTCCTTTGGGAGAAGGGCGGTATAGAAATTTAATAAAATAAAATAAATAAATAAATAAAAATAAAGTGACTTTGGATCAGTCACTCTCTCAACCCAACTCACCTCACAGGCTTGTTGTTGTGGGGTAAAATAGGAGAAATTCGAATATGTTCAAATTATTTGTAAAATAATAAAGGCAGGATATAAACAAACAAACAAAAAAAATGCCTGGGAAACAACCAGACCAACAACAAGAAAGCAGCCAAGCTCAGAGAGCACCAAGGACTCCCACAATTCATTTATAAAACAAGATTTTACAAGCAAATCATAAAGAAAGATCTTTAACAAGAAGCCAACCAACCCAAATTCTCATGAGAAAGACGCTAAATCCAAGGCACCACTTTGGCCTGGGAAAGGCAGAGAAATTAGCCAACTGGTCATGTGTGCCTCAATATTCCCTTTCATTCTGCATTTGTGTTTTTTTTTTCCGGTTAATGGAGAGCAGGGAACATTAGTCGAGGGCAGAGCCACAAACCTTAATGGTTGGATGTTGCACGGGAATCTGGAAATGTTTACAGGAAAAGTGACACAGAATATCCCAACTGTGTGGTAATGCTCGGAATGGATCCACGTTACGCTCCTTTCTGCATAGTTTAAGGGAACCAGCAGCAAATGCATTTAGTGACTTCAATGTTAAGCCCAAGGCATGAGCCGTATTGGACACTGAAACCTTACTAGAAAGCTTCATCATTCATCACTCTTGGACGGAAAGGATTTTGGTTCTTCTTCTTTTACAAAAACACTTCTCTATTTAGTTCATACCCTCTCCCCCCTCAGAAAACCCCAACAGAGTATGGAGTGGCATAGCTTGCCACAGCTGGCTCACTGCAACCAAATCGCTATGACCAACTCGCCGTGGGACAATTTGGTCATTCAATTTAATTATTTTAAATATTTTTTTTAAAATTTTTTTTTAATTTTTGTCATTCGCATTTCATTTTGTCCCTCCTTTTGCATCCTTTATAGTTACTTGTCCCAGCTTCTGCCAACCTAGTAGTTCCCGAGCTGACTGAGGAACTCTGGGAGTTGAAGTCCACAAGTCTTAAAGTTGCCAAGGTTGGAGACCCCGGCTCTAGAGGACAAGGTTTTGGTGTTCTCCCTGGTCTTGCCTTTCTCCGCTGGAAACAATGGATTCAGTGGTGGGTTTCAAAATTTTTTACTACCGGTTCTGTGGGTGTGGCTTGGTCGGTGTGGCATGGTCGGCATGGCAGGGGAAGGATACTGTAAAATCTCCATTCCCTCCCCACTCCAGGGGAAGGTTACTGCAAAATCCCCATTTCCTCCCGATCAGCTAGGACTCAGGAGGCAGAGAATAGTTGGGGGCAGGGCCAGTCAGGGGTGATATTTACCGGTTCTCGAATTACTCAAAATTTCTGCTACCTGTTCTCCAGAACTGGTCAGAACCTGCTGAAACCCACCTCTGAATGGATTCCCCCAGACCTGCCCAGGCAACCACACACAACATCGAGCAGGCCACGCCCACCCCAGCCATGCCCACCTGGCCCCCCAAGGTCAAACACAGCTCTGATGCAGCCTCCATGCAGGGATGAAATCCAGCAGGTTCTAACAGGTTCTGGAGAACCGGTAGCGGAAATTTTGAGTAGTTCGGAGAACCGGCAAATACCACCTCTGTCTGGCCCCAGAGTGGGGTGGGAATGGGGATTTTGCAATATCCTTCCCCTGGAGTGGGGTAGGGATGGCGATTTTGCAGTATCCTTCACCTGCCTCACCCACCAAGCCACACCCACCAAGCCACACCACGCCCACCAAGCCACGCCCACAGAACCGGTAGTAAAAAAATTTGGATTTTTCACCGCTGCCTCCATGAAATCGAGTTTGACCCCCCTTTCCTAGACCCAACAGAGTGAAGTTGATTGGCCGAAGAGGATCATATTTAGAATTTCCACTCACCATCTCTCGCTTCGTAAGATACGAATAATCATAATTACTAAGTGCGTAATAATATGGGAGAAGAAAGGATAAACTATGCTGAAGCTAAATCCCATCATTACACCCTAAGAAACTGTAGCTAATCTCTTTACGTGGAATTTTAGTGACTTCAGATTAATAGAGACCTCGCGCCATTCGACAGTTGCAAGAGATAGATGAGAATGGGTGTCTTTTCCTAGTGTGATACAATTCAGTTTTTATGTTCGTATCATAGTGGGGGGGGGAATACCTCAAAGTGAATTGCATTAGCAAATCCACCGACAACACTAGAAAAAGGATGTACAGTGTGCCTTCATTAAGGAAAAATGCACAGATAAGGCAAATATTAGGATAAACGCATGCAAAACGGTAAGTGGATTTTTGCAAACTTTATTTGTTTATTTTTTTAAAAAAAAAAGACAAACTGATGCAGTAGCGGTACCTAACCAATTTGGAACTAAAATAAAATGAGTAAGTAAGCAAAATACAGGGAGATTTGGGTGCAATAAAAGTAAGCACAGTTTTAAAGAATGCATGCTAGGCATATTCTGTGGATATCTTGTGAATATGCATAAAGATGAAAAGACCATTAATTAAAAAAAATAATAAGGGAGGGGGGACGAGACAAATTCATATAGGGCAGTGATGGCTAACCTTTTTGCCATCGTGTGCCAAAAGCGTGGGGAGCATGGGGGGGTCACATGTGCGCTGCCCACAGCTATAATTCAATGCCCCTGCATTCCCCCGCTTTTGGCACAGGATGATGTGGTGGGCCCATTAGGCCTGTTTTTCTTTCTCTCCAGGCTCCAGAGGCTTTCTAGGAGCCTGGGGAGGGCAAAGATGCCCCCTGCCTGGAAGGCCCTCTGGAGGCCCTCTGGAGGCCGGAAACAGCCTGTTTCCTGACTTCTGGTGGGCCCGGAAGGCCCAAAAATTAGCTGGCCGGCACACGCATGCATGCTGGAGCTGAGCTAAGGCAACATTTGCATGCCCACAGATATGGTGGCATACATGCCATAGGTTTGCCATCATGGATATAGGATATGGTGGGCAAGAACTACTAATTTGGATGGTTACCTGCAGTTGCCTTTATCAAAGGAATAATCCATCATCAGTCAATAACAATAAACCTATTCTTTGATTCTGTTTCTGAACTTTTAGATATCACAAGAATTTGAGTCCATAAGTAGAATAAATTAAATAACTAAATGGAAAGATTAGAGGTTGAAAGATGGTATTATTATGCTTGCTTAAATAATATTGTAATTGGCATTAGAATGGTACATTGAAATACTGAATAGGTACATAATGAAGGATTATATCTTAATACAAATATGAGTAGTAATACTAGGAATATATAAGATGAATCAATGTAACAAATATTATTGATATTAGTATTGTTATTTGTATCAAAATGAATGATACCCAGATGCCACACTGTTCATGTATTGATGTTGATGTATATATAACAATAAAAAAAAAAACATATAACAACAACAAAAGAATTTGAGTCCACTAGGTTCTTCTTACATTAAGGATCTGAGATAGAAAACAGGCAGAATTAGGTGTACAAAAGGATTCAAGGGCAGGAGACACATCCAGAGTGGTGGGCTAGAGGTGGAGCTCTCACCTCACAATCAGGAGGCTGTGAGTTCGATCCTAGGTAGGGGCAGATATTTCTCTCTCTGGGCACACTGAGAATGTATCTGCTGAAAAAAAAAACTCCGCATTGGCGACAGGAAGGGCATCTGGCCAGTAAATACTCAGCTCCATTCAGTTGCCCAGACTCCACCCTGCAAGGGTTTATGGGGTCGTTAAATGATGATGAAAGGCAGGAGACACATCCAAAGTAGGTATCAGGCACAAAGATTTATTCAATCTTTAGTTGACCTATTCTGGTCAACTAAAGTTCAACACTATATTGGTGCCAGATAAGGATCCACAGAATCCAAGAGAGGTTGGACTTGGCATCCTTGTGGGAACACAATGACTCTAAGCTGATGACATATTTACCTCCGCCACCCAGCTCTGCCCAGTCTTCTCTCACAGTAGGAAGGTAATACAATGAGAGGATGAGATAGCATCTTGCAGACTCTTCTACAACTCCTGGTACCAATTTCAAAAATGGGGGAAACCAGTGTTAATACAACAGTTGCCAAAGATCTCACTTGGCATTTCAGATATAGATGGAAAGCACCAGTTGTCTCATGAGTAAGGATTGCTCCTGCCAAGTTTCTTAGCTTGAGATCTCACCATCTTTCTCTACGCTTGGCTCCGGGACTGACGTTAATTAATGGATTCCATGTCATAACCTTGTTCTCCATCCATTGCTGTTGAGTGTGATGATCTCATCCATCATCCTACTAGTCTGTTCTATTTCTGAGCATGCACGAAATATACCAATTAATTAAAAGGGGGGAAAAAAGGGGGAGGAGACATCTTCGGGGATTTAGAAGCAGAAGGCACTCATACGCTGGGTCATTTTGCAACTTCGGGATTTAAAATTAAAAATTGGGCTGTGAACATTCATGCCTGACATTAAATCCTTTGCGCGCATACACAGATACATACATTCAGAAAGATATTTAAAGATAAGTGTGTTTAATTTAATGAGCGTTAAGACACACACACACACACACATACACCAGATAAATATATATTCTAGGAATCTTCCCTCATAAAATTAAATCACTCTTGGAGATTTCGCAGGTTGGTTAAATAGTCTCCAATAAATTAAAGTAATGACAGTGTAATAATTTAGTGGGTTCTGAACCAATACTAAAGTGACTAAAAATATAACACTCCATCTGGCCATTTCAATTAAAGTAAATCCTGTTATATTGCAATAAAAAAAAGGCATTTGGAATTAATATGATAAAATATGTGCTGGGGAACCTTTTCAAATTTGATTGACTGAGTCCGACTTAACGAAGGCGATGGTTCAGACTACCCTAGGGGAGTTACGCAAGATTATTTTCCCCCTACAGGGACATCTTCTTTAAATAGGTATTTTTGAAAAGTCATGATCTTCTTTTCCACAGGATGTTCTCTATAAATATTTGGAAAATGAAATCACAGACAACAAGGGTTTAGGGCAAGCCTTTCCTTGCGGAAATTCCTTGTGGAATTTTGAGAGTAGGTCTCAGCGATTTTAAATTTTGGAACTAGGAAAGTGGGCCACTCCGTTTTCGTGTCACGCTGCGACGTATGTTGTGAAAATGTTGTAAACGGTGCTTTCCACCTATAGGCAAATTTTTCTAACTATTTGCATCAGGGGTGAAATCCAGCAGGTTCTGACAGGTTCTGGTGAACCGGTAGTGGAAATTTTAAGTAGTTCAGAGAACTGGCACATACCATCTCTGGCTGGTCCCAGAGTGGGGTGGGAATGGAGCTTTTGCAGTATCTTTCCCCTGCCACGCCCACCAAGCCATGCCCACCAAGCTACACCCACAGAACCGGTAGTAAAAAAATTTGGATTTCATCACCGATTTGCAACATGTTTTAAAAAGGACATAGGAAGGTAGTTGAAAGCATTCTGGGTTCTAAGAATGCATATAACCTCTTTTGGATCAAAGTAGACCTTGTATACATGGAAATCAAAGAGAATTTGACTTCAGTTCTTTCTTTCTTTCTTTCTTTCTTTCTTTCTTTCTTTCTTTCTTTCTTTCTTTCTTTCTTTCTCCCATCTTACCACAAGGTAACTCTGAGTGGTTATTTACAATATTAAAACACAAAATATTACAAAACCTATAGACAATATGAGCTAGATCGTATAGAAAGATAAATACTCAACCCTAGTTAAAAGCGTAATGAAAAGATGGGGAGGGAGGGAGAGAGTAGGATGAGCAGGGGAGGAAGTGGGATCTGTTATTAGTCTGTCAACCAACCCCAGTGTGAAGTCCTCCTCATCGGAGCCCCAAGCCAACTGGCCAAGCCAGGTCTTCAAGCTCTTGCAGAAAGTCAAGAGGGTTGGAGTTGACCATTTCTTAAAGACCTACCCACCAATCTAGAAAAAAGCCACAAGAGAGCCAAGGGTTGACAGATGATACCCTGGTTGCCATTCAACTAACTGGGGCAACCATTGTATGAGAGGTCAAGTAAACCCCACAGCAATGATTTCATTCATGCACCCTTCAGTGTGGTCCTCAGCTAGTCACAGCCATGGCCAGAATGATAACCCACATGCCCCATGACACAATCCTGCAAATGCCATGATTATAAATGCTTGTGTCCAGAGATCTGACATGCGTGCATGGATCATTACTTTTGAAGGATTCTGTCATTAAGCAAAAGTGGTCCTTTGCTCTCTTTTGCCCTCAAAGATCCAAATTTCCATCCTTAGGACTCAGTTTTAAAGGATCCCAGATCCTTTCAAGGCGTTTTCTAAAGCATGTATATGCTAGGATTTCAGAAAAAAAAAAACTTTATACATAGCATAGAAGAAACCAGATGCTACTAAATAAAAATAGAAGCTTTATTCACCTCTAGCCCCAAATCCTGCAAAGAACGTATCAATATTCCAATATTAAAGTCTTGGCTTTTTGACTTCATTCCATTGCTCTGCAAACTCCTGAATTTGTCTTTCTTTGCGTAGGGAAAAACTGAAGACAAGAAAGGAGGATTTAAACACTATCTGTTCAGTAGCAGCTCCTTCTTTTTCTGCTACGGTGTAATTCCTTGCTAAATCCCATTAGCTTCCAAAGGAATTAAATATGCTTAAAAAGTAACTAAATTTGTTTTAAATTCAGGCGCTAGTTCTTTTCAGTGTAACCAGCCATATGGGATTTAAAAAAAAGAAAAAAGAAAAGAACAATTCCTGGACGTTTCTTTATTGTTGGATTTTTTTCCCCCTCTGCCCTACCCAATTTTTTTTTTTTTTTTTTGGAAGAAAAAAGCTGAATCACAGCAATCCAATTTAATCTTTCGTTTCATGCAACATTCTGCCTTTCCATCTGCATCTTGATCCAATTTTTGGTTTCCCCCCCCCTCTCCCCGTTCCAGTTGGCAAACAACCCTCACTTTCATAAAGGCTCCCTCTACGCCCACTCCCATATGTTGGAGACCTTGAACAAACAGAGAAAGCTTTTGATGTTCTCGCAAGCTTCAAAACCACTTTGTCATTTCCAGTGATACGTGAGCTGCGCTGCAGAGACACACCGTCATTATGGCTTTGGGGAAGTGCCTCCTGCTCCTTTCGCTCGGTGTAAGTTTACCAGAGAACAAATTTACTGTAATCTTTCTGTTAAAAAGGCTGCTACTGTGTGACAGGAGGAATGGGGAGGAAGGTCAGCAAAGCAAGAGGCGGGAATGGCCGGATGGTTTGCGAGCCAGGCCAGTTTTTCGAGTAAGACGAAACTGGATTAAAGCCACTTGTGCCACAAAGGAGAGATGTCAGCGCTGTCTGTTTGATTAGATAGATAGATAGATAGATAGATAGATAGATAGATAGATAGGTAGGTAGGTAGGTAGGTAGGTAGGTAGGTAGGTAGGTAGATAGATAGATAGATAGATAGATAGATAGATAGATAGGTAGGTAGGTAGGTAGGTAGGTAGGTAGATGATAGATAGATAGATAGATAGATAGATAGATAGATAGATAGATAGATAGGTAGGTAGGTAGATGATAGATAGATAGATAGATAGATAGATAGATAGGTAGGTAGGTAGGTAGGTAGATGATAGATAGATAGATAGATAGATAGATAGATAGATGACAAATAGATAGATTGATGACAGATAGATAGATAGATAGATAGATAGATGACAAATGATAGATAGATAGATAGATAGAATGATAGATAGAATGATAGATAGATAGATAGATAGATAGATGACAGATAGATAGATTGATGACAGATAGATAGATAGATAGATAGATAGATAGATAGATAGATAGATGGATGACAGATGATAGATAGAATTTTAATGTTTGTTTGATAAGCAATGGTACCATATATTTCCTTCCTTCCTTCCTTCCTTCCTTCCTTCCTTCCTTCCTTCCTTCCTTCATTTATTAGTTAGATTTATATGCCGCCCTTCTCCGGAGACTCAGGGTGGCTTACAATGCTTTTAAGCAATAGCTTTTGTATATACCTGCTTAGTAGGTCTTTTGCCCCCCCCCCCACCTTAGCGGTGTTTGTATTTTATACAAAGTCAGCTTATTGCCCCCACAAACCGGGTCCTCATTTTACCTACCTCAGAAGGATGGAAGGCTGAGTCAACCTTAATCCTGGTGAGATTCGAACTCGCAGTAATTGCAGGCAGCTGGCAGCTAAATACTACTTTAACAGTAGTTTAGTCCACTGCACCACCAGGCTCCAGGCTTCCTTCCTTCCTTCCTTCCTTCCTTCCTTCCTTCCTTCCTTCCTTCCTTCCTTCCTTCTTTTCCTTCCTTCCTTCCTTTCTCTTTTTTTTAATGATGAAGATAAAAGCCACTCCGAGTTTGGGGGATTCAGCAGCTTAGAAATAAAGCAATGTATGTCACACACACGATAAATAGATGGATGGATGGATGGATGGATGATAGATAGATAGATAGATAGATAGATAGATAGATAGATAGATAGTCTGGGATAATATAAGGTGTCCTGTCTTGGGCAGAGGGTTGGACTAGAAGACTCCAAAGTCCCTTCCAGCCCAATGATTCTGTTTCTATAGACCACCATATATATAACAGAGTAAGCAGCACTTAGACAGGGACAAATAAGGCACATTTTGTAGGAGTATTTCCCAATATGGATACTTGGACATATTCAGGTTAGAGCTCCTGAAATTTTAATATCACTCAGGGAGACCATAATATTAGTTTGCATGTTTCAATTCCCTCTTGAAGGAAACTTCAAGTCCCAGAAGGCTAAAAGAAAAAGAAAGAAGGAAAAAAACAACACAATTTAATCTTGCCCAACGAAAACAGGCGATAAATTTTAGGGGCCCACTGATTCCAATCTTATTGGCATTCCTTCAGCCGTTGATTTAATCATTGGATCAGCTGAAGGCAATGGGAGAGGTTCATTCTTAAAACACTTCTATAAATCCTCAAAGTGAACCCCCGGTGATCATAAATGGTGCAAATAAAGTTTTGCAATTACAGGAGAGGTTGTAATATAATTACGACGTGTCAATAATTTGACGTAGTTTAGACATGCACAATTTGTAGTTTTCTATATTTCAGCCAATGGAAATTTTGGCTAGTCTAAAATCAAAAACTGAGCTTCCAAGTGACATCTATGGATACAGAGCTATTGGGTGACAGAAGAGTAGCGTAGCGTAGCGTAGCGTAGCGTAGCGTAGCGTAGACTAGACTAGACTAGACTAGACTAGACTAGACTAGACTAGACTAGACTAGACTAGAATAGAATAGAATAGAATAGAATAGAATAGAATTCTGAATGGAATGGAATGGAATGAAATAATAGAATAGAATAGAATAGAATAGAATAGAATAGAATAGAATAGAATAGAATAGAATAGAATAGAATAAACAGAGTTGGAAGGGACCTTGGAGGTCTTCTAGCCCAACCCTCTGCTTAGGCAGGAAACCAGTTTAACAAGTGATTACCCTAATCCTTTGCTGCTGATGATGTCATCTTCATTTGGAGGGGAACCACTTTAATTCCATTTAATAAGACTTTTCCTCTCTCTTTCTTCAAAGGAGAAGAACAGGTTGGTGGCTTTCTTCTGTATAAGTCTGCATAAATCCTGCACATCTGAATTGCAAGTTAAGAACAGGGGGAAGAAATCGGTGGGTTTCTTTCACTTTTCAATAAAAGTCTAACCATTTAAAGCTTTCTTATTTAATGAAAAGACATTCTAAAAACCTTTTGAAAAGATCAAAGAGAAAAAAATCGAAAGCATCCTTCCTGGAGAAAACAATATTTAGGGAAGTGTAGGAGAAAAGGAGACAGAGCCTGGGGTAGAGTCAAGAGAGGAATCAGATCATCAGCTGAGAAGAATCAGGATGACACATTCAGTTCCAGTTAAGATGATTTATTGCTCAGGCCTATACACAAGAATCTAGTCAACGAACAGCCAGCACCAGCATTATAGTATTTAGAGTGCTGGAGAAGAATGAATGGAATTCAAGAGAGATTGGAGTAAGCCTAATTGTGGGAACGTAAAACTCCAGGCTGATTGCTCTCTTGACTCCCATCTCCAGTCGCCTCCTGTCCTTCTCCTAGAGCATCAGTGTCAAACTCAAGGCCCGGGAGCTGAATCCGGCCCGTGATGTCGTCGGATCTGGATCATGGAAAATGTAAGGGGCCAGCCCATGTCACTTTGGCCTGGTCTATCGGTGTCACTTTGGCCTGGTCTACCCATGTCGCTTCAGCCCAGTCCACCCAATGCAAAGAGGACACATGCCAGCAGTTTGGGGAGTGGGATCCAGCTGGCCACACCTATCCAGCTGGCCACACCCACTCTGTTGGCCATGCCCAGTGAGTGACATCAAGTTGGCCATGCCCACCAAGTCAGCCATGCCCACACACACACACCTCCCCCAAGGTAAACCATAGCCCTGATGCAGCCCTTAATGAAATTGAGTTTGACATCCCTGTCCTACAAGTATAATAAGTATAATTTTAATTCTAGAACCTGGAGATAAGATTTCAGCAGAGGAATGACATCTACCCAACCTTTCTGATGATAATGCAGTCCTGGAGTTGACTAGGGGACTGGAGGCTAAAACATATGAAGAACGGTTGCAGGAATTGGGTATGTCTAGTTTAATGAAAAGAAGGACTAGGGGTTACATGATAACAGTCTTCCAATTTCTGAGGGGCCGCCCCAAAGAAGAGGGAGTCAAGCTATTCTCCAAAGCACCTGAGGGCAGGACAAGAAGCAATGGGTGGAAACTCATCAAGGAGAGAAGCAACTTAGAACTAAGGAGAAATTTCCTGAGAACAATTCATCAGTGGAACAACTTGCCTCCAGAAGTTGTGAATGTTCCAACACTGGAAGTTTTTAAGAAGAGGTTGGATAACTATTTGCCTGAAGTGGTGTAGGGTTTCCTGCCTAAGCAGGGGGTTGGACTAGAAGACCTCCAAGGTCCCTTCCAACTCTGCTATTCTACTCTATTCTATTCTAGCACGGATGAGCTTCCATGGTTTTCATTAGACCCTTTTCCTCAGGAAGCGTGGCAATTTAACTTGGTGAAAAGTCCAAGGCATAGACGGTTTGTCTATATTTGGCTCGGTGGTGAGTCACCAAATGAGGTGGAGACCTCCATTATTTACAAATGAACAGCAGACACAGACAAACCCCCCCTCCCCCAGACTTATTTTAACGAGAAAACAGAGTTCGTTTCTCCTTCTTCTTTTTATCAAAACATTTCCAAACAGAGCCGATTTCATGGAGACCATCTCAGCACATTCCTATTTTTTCCTCGGTGGACTTCTCAGCCATTTCCTCCAAAACACAAGGAAACCACAAAGCACAGAAGTTATGAGGAAAATAGGTCATTAATGCTAGTCACTAAAGTCCACCCCACTATAGGAAATAGATGTTCAGTCCAGTCCACCCCCTTGATAATAGGATATACATTTTCATAAGCTCAAATCCAACTTAGGCTCCTTTTCCCCCCTCAACAGCCAAATTGATTTCATTGTTGCTTATTTTTAAAATGGCTGTTCCCAAGGCATTTTTGCTTACCGGATAAAAATCCAGATTATTTTTTTTTATTATTATTATGGCTCAAAGTTTTAAAGAAAAGAAGAGCAAACAATAACAATCCCAAAGTCTTCCATTCCCTGTTTATAAAACTAAAATATTTGTTGTTGTTGTTGTTGTTGTTGTTGTTGTTGTTGTTCATTTTATACTATATATCTCAGGTATTTATTTGGTGATTGTCGTGGGAATAAGTTTTAAATATTCAAAGTAGTTTCACATGGCCAGTTAGGTTAAGGTCATGTCTTAATCATGGAAAGACCCCCTGATTTGCATAACTTGGCAAAACATATAATGCTAAAGTAAAAAAAAATGAAAATATGAAAAAATTATCCCTTCTGCTGACATATTTCCACTCTTCCCTTCTTTTTCTTTTTCCCTCTGCCTTAAAAGAGTCTTTCCAAAAGGCTGCTCTTGCATTCCAGCCCAAATGACTTGGAGAATCTTCTGTTAAAAGGACAGCTTTTATTTGTGTTCAAATATACATTGTTTTGTCTCAGAAAGATCAAAGCTGAAATGTCTTTATATATTTGATTTCTGAGCACAGAAGAAGTAGCTTTTTTATTATTAACTCTGGGAATGTTGATATGTGCCATAACAAGGCAGAAAAATTCCTCTTCTCTTCTCTTCTCTT